>NC_133371.1:36413150-36447736 GCF_049309525.1 Garra rufa
TGAATTAAATAAGAATTTATAACTATTTTTTTTTCAACTCATTTTATTTTAATAAATTATTTTAAGCTCTCAAAAAAATGAAAACATTTCCAAGAACTTGGAAAACGTGGTTATTAACTGAAAATGAATTAAATAAGAATTTATTTAAAGTGGTTATTAACAAAAAATGAATTAAATAATAATTTGAAGCTGTTTTTCCCCTACTCGTTTGTTTTATTTAATACATTCTTTTAAGCTCACAAAAATGAAAAAATTTCTAAGACCTCGGAAAACGTAGTTATTAACTGAAAATGAGTTAAATAAGATTTTAAAGCTGTTTTTTTTACTCGTTTGTTTTATTTTAATAAATTATTTTAAGCTCTCAAAAAATTGTAAACATTTTCAAGACCTTGGAAAAAGTGGTTATTAACTAAAATGAATTAAATAAAAAAAAATATATAGCTTTTTTCTCAACTCATTTGTTTTATTTTCAAAATTATTTTAAGCTCTCAAATTTTTTGTAAAAATTCCAAAACCTTGGAAAACATGGTTATTAACTAAAGATGAATTAAAAAAAGTGTAGCTGTTTTGTTTTTCAACTTGTTTGTTTTATTTTAATACATTATTTTAAGCTCTCAAAAAATTGTAAACATTTCCAAGACCTTGGAAAACGTGGTTATTAACTAAAAATGAACTTAATAAGCATTTATATCTTTTTTCCCCCAACTCATTTGTTTTATTTAAAAAATTATTTTAAGCTCTCAAAAATGTTTAAAAAAATAAATTCCAAATAAAAATGTGTAGCTGTTCTTTTTTCAGCTTGTTTGTTTTATTGTAATAAATTATTTTAAGTTTTCAAAAAATTAACAATTTTCCAAGACCTTGGAAAACATGGTTAACTAAACATGAATTAAATAAGAATTTATATCTGTTTCTTTTTTATAGCTCATTTGTTTTATTTTAATAAATTGTTTTATTTTAATATATTATTTTAAGCACTCAAAGCATAAAAAAATGTCTAAGCCTTTGAAAAACATGGTTATTAACTTTAAGCTTAAGAATTTATAGCTGTTTTTTTTTCCAACTTGTTTTATTTTAATAAATTATTTTAAGCTCTATTAAATAATATTTTCAAACATTTTCCCTATATATTTACATATTTACGCAAAAATAAAGGCTGATAATGATTTATTACATTTTCAAGTCATATTTTGATTTTTGCTCTTAACCGACACTGTTGTCTCCTTGATAAACATGTATACTAACTTACTTACTTAACTGCAAAATTGTTGATATTGATCATTTTGACTTTACAAACTCCCTTTAGCTCCCATAATTTTAATCCTGACATCATGCACCTCTCAGAGGAAGCTCTTTGAGTTAATACTGTGATATGCACAGTCATAATACATCATTATGAGTCTAGCTAAGCTGTTTCCTGCCAGGCCTCTTGTCATGAATATGCAGAGTAGGTCTTGCCACAGATTACTCTAGAGATGACACTGTTGTTAACTAAGCGTGAATGCTGAAGGTTGGCACACTTGATGTTGCCAAATGCAGTTCGCAAATCGTCTCTAAACATCTCACAATATTCCTTACGCACATTAACATGTCTTTTTGCTTTGGTTTATTTAGCAGGCACAGGAAGCGAAGTGACCCCCCGACCCGCAGGCCTCCGGCTCGCCCCACTGACGCCCACTGCTTGGTCCACCACGGCACCCATAGCAGCCACGGAAGTCACGGAAACCCAGATTTGGGATCCCCGGTGATGGGCCACTACAGTCCGCGGGACCTGCTGAGAGGAAGAGGTCACATGCCCATGGATAGTCCCGAGAGACGCCGGCGGACCGGACACGGCAGCCTGACCAACATCAGCCGGCACGAGTCCATAAAAAAGATGGAGAGCCCTCCCATCCGCAGGTCCACGTCTTCAGGCCAGTACACGAGCTTCTCCGAGCCTCACGGCAAGAGCCTGGATCCAGAGAGCATCGCACAGGTCAGCGGGAGGCGAGCGACGACGCCCCTCACACCATGCGCAGCAGGCCCAGCCCTGTAACATAGTCAGTTACTGCCTCCTGTTACTAATGACTAATGCAAAAATCTGCAAAACACATTCACACACTGGCTCTCATTCATGAAGCACAAGCACAGAAAGTGTGGAAATTAATCGAAATTCAGTTTAAATCTGCTGTAAAACCAGTGATATGGGCCAAGACAATAGCTAAAGGCAGACCATTTAGGCTTGTATGTACAGAAATAATTTTAGCACAGTTCATTTTGTGCCTGTTTTATAAACTAAAGGATCTTCAGGGTGCTCTTCTTTTATTTTTAACAATGGACTTTACATGAAAATGATTTTTCTAAATATTTGGACCACCAAACACTAAGTAGAATAAATGAAATAATTCTGACAAGTAAAATAATTGAAAAAAAATATATATTTATTATAGAAATATCCATTATTTTATATATTTTTTATTTTTAGCCATTTTTGCTTATTTTTAATAACACAAATATTTTAAATAATACAAAACAGGCTTTTAAAATAAGTTTCTTATTTTTATTCTTGTTTTAGATATTTATTTTATTAATTTTTATCATTTATTTATTTTTATAGTTAGTGTAAGCAATGTTTCTTTTTTTAAGATTTAGTTTTTTATCTACTACAATTCATTAATACAGTCTACGATTTGTAATAGTTTTAGATAAATTATTTTTTGTTAGCTTTGTTAGATTTCTTAAATATTTAAATGTTTATTTTTTAGTAGCTTTAATTAATCTTTCTATAATTTATTTATTTTTCTATCATTTTAATTTTAGTAATTTGAGTAAACTTATTTCTCTCAAGGCAGTGTTTCTTTTTTAAAGATATTATTTTTAATAATAATAATACAAATATTTATTTTTAGTAGCTTTATTTTATTTTTATATAATTTATAACATTTCCTATAATTTTTCTTAAATTTTAATTATTATGTTTAAGTAATTTTATTAACTTCAACTTCAACAATTTTTTTTATCTGCTACAGTTTAATAATACAATCTACAATTTTATTAGTTTTAGTTTAAATCAATTTTAGCCATTTTTGCTTATTTTGAAGCCGTATTTTAAATATTTCCTAAATATGTATTTTTAGAAGCTTTAATTTATTTTTCTAGAATTCATTTATTTTTATTTAATTTTAGTATTAGCAATTTTTGTAACTTCAACTTATTTCTTTCAAGGCAGTGTTTTTTGAAGATTTAGTTTTTTTAAGATTTAAAATTTGTAATGTAACTAAATTTATTTAAAAAAAAAATGTAGATTGTATTAATTAATCGAATTAGGTAAAATAATTCAATTCATTAATACAATCTACAATTTTTTTACATTTTGCCATTTTGCTTATTTTAAAGCCTGTTTGGTCTTATTTAAAAAAAAAAAAAAATCAAAAGATTATTTTTGTGAGGCCTCACATGACTTTTTCATTCATTTATGATTACTAAATAATAAAAAAGTAGAGCAGTTTCTCTTTTCAGAAATGTAGAAATTAGACCAAATAGAGAAATGTATATGCATTCATAATATTTTATTTTCAGTTTTTGTCACATTTTAAAATTCCAAATTTTCCAAACCCAGTTGTTAAATCAAAAGTATTTTTTGAAGTTGTCAAATTTAAAATAAGAATTTATAGCTGTTTTTTCCAACCCATTTGTTTTATTTTAAATTATTTAAAAATTTGCTGAGGCACCTTAAGTGAAAATGAAAATTTCGTTCTGCTTGTGTTTCTTGAATAAGGCCTTTTTTCATATTTCAAATAGTTCTAAAACAAAGACGGTTTATTGAGTTCATATCTAGCCCCAAAAAAACTACTTTAATAACTCCCCACTGATTTCACAACAGAGTCTCTTTAATACATGTCTCATGCATTGTTTAACTTATACATCAGCTTTGTTTAATACTAACAATCTGCCATTCCATGAACACACATTTAATCTCACTAGTCATATTTGTCTACTTGTATTGTCATTTGTTCAATGTTTTTCCAATTTTGGCCACCTACACGCTCTAATTCTCTGTTTCCATCTTGTAGGACATAGAGGAGACGATGAACACTGCTCTTAATGAGCTGAAGGAGCTCGAACGGCAGAGTTCTGCTAAACACGCCCCTGACGTGGTGCTGGACACCCTGGAGCAGATGAAGAACGCTCCCACACCGGCCAGCTCCACCGAGTCCCTCAGCCAACTCCACGGCCTCCTGCTGCGGCCCGCCGTCGCCGAGCCGCCCATGCGCCGCAGCACCAGCTCCTCCAGCGATACCATGAGCACCTTCAAGCCCGCTGTGGCCCCGCGCATGGGGGTGCAGCTCAAGCCTCCCGCCCTGCGGCCCAAACCTATGGTGGCGATACCCAAGTCGGGAGCGGCGCAGCATCCGGCGGCCCCTCCGCAGGATCCACTGGACAAATCCTGCACCATGTGATTCATTGTGGACGAAACGTTCAGGGACAATGAGGACCACTACTGTCAGAGCCAGATATATAGTGGATTTTTTTTGCCAATGGTGATGTGTGGTTCTTTATTTTGCAACATTTCATTCAGGGAGTGGACTAAAGCAAATAGAGATAACTAAAGATAGTTAGTGTGTATAAAATTCCAACACTATTATAGGGATTATTAATCAACTAGAATAACGTCAGTCACTAAGCATGGTTCTGAGGAAGAGTAGAGTTAGATAAACAGGTGTTAACTATTTCAGAGAGTTAAACTCAGTTTTTATATATTCTAGACACCTGAAACTAACGGAAAGCAGTTTATTTATATCCAAAACTGTTTGCATGCTTGTCTGACACCTTTTTTTCCCCCCTGCAATACTTTGTGTGATAGATTAAGGAGTTGTTATGATATTAAAGAAAGCAACAAATCACTACAGCTTCCTACGGTATGTTGTTAGGGTGATATATATATCAGTAGTTTACATCCACTAGAAAAACTGCAAAATGTGAATAATACCGAAGCTAAGCAGGGTCTTTGGTTTTTCTGTTTACAGCATAAGGATTGTGGGAAATGTCTCTTTACATCTCAGAGTGTTTTTGAATGATGTGTGGAATGTTGACGTTGGAAACGCACTGCCATAAAAGGGCACGTGATGTCACATCTTCTGCCCGTCCTGATTGGCTGTCGACGTTACGAGCATTCTAAGTTGTATCAGCGAGGCTTTACTTTGAATATTATATTTTTGATAGTAATATTTGAATATATGCCCAGGAAGTTTGCGTAAACCACATCTGCTTATGTTGAAGAAGCTTTTTTCACTTGATTTAGAAATTAGAACGATAGAAATATATATTGTGTATATAAATGTACATCCACTAAACGTTTTTTTTTTTTGGTTCATTACTTTTTCCCAGGAACCAACTGCTTACTATAAACAATATTTTTGTAGTATCTATCTGCTTAGTTAGATGTAATTTGTACATTATGGAAACCCGTTTTCGCCACTGAATAAAAAGTGACTTTTTATCCCACAATTATGACTTTTTTCTCACAGTTGTAAAACATAAATGAGAAATGAAGTCAGAATTGCATGATATAAACCCGCATTGCTGAGAAATAGTCAAAATTTTGAGATATAAACACAATTAATAAGCACAATTCTGATTTTTTTTACTCAGAATTGTTTATATTGCACAATTGTGACTTTTTTAAATCAAATTGAGTTCATATCTCGCAAGAAAATCAGAATTGTGAGTTTTTGTTTTGCAATTCTTACTTTGTCTCATAATTGTGAGTTTATATCACAAAATTGTGAGTTTTTAACTCACAACTCTGACTTCTTTTTTTTTGCAATTGTGAGTTTATATTACAATTCTGTGAAAAATGGTCAGAATTGAGTTTTTATCTTGCAATTCTGACTTTCTTGTAATTGTGAGTTTATATCACAATTCTGAGGAAAAAAGTCAGAATTTATTTCAGAATTCAGAGCAAAATAGTCAGAATATTTTTTATCTCGCAACTCAGCGATAAACTTAGTTTTTATCTTGGACTTAATCTCGGATTTTAATTCGGACTTTATTTCTCATAATTGTGAGTTTATATCACATTTCTGAGGGAAAAAGTCAGAATTGTGAGTTATCATCTAAATTTTTACTTTATTTTTCGTAATTGTGAGTTTATATCACAATTCTGAGGAAAAAAGTCAGAATTGTGAGTTTTTATCTCAATTTTTACTTTATTTTTCGTAATTGTGAGTTTATATCACAAATCTGAGGGAAAAAGTCAGAATTGTGAGTTTTTATCTCAGTTTTTACTTTATTTTTCGTAATTGTGTTTATATCACAATTCTGAGGAAAAAAGTCAGAATTGTGAGTTTTTATCTCAAATTTTACTTTATTTTTCGTAATTGTGAGTTTATATCACAATTCTGAGGAAAAAAGTCAGAATTGTGAGTTTTTATCTCAATTTTTACTTTATTTTTCGTAATTGTGAGTTTATATCACAATTCTGAGGAAAAAAGTCAGAGAAAGTCAGAATTGTGAGTTTTTATCTCGCAACTCTGACTATTTCTTGCAATTGTGAGTTAATATAATTCTGAATTTATTTCTTGCAATTGTGAGTTTATATCACAATTCTGAAGAGAAAAGGTCTCAAATGCTAGAAAAAGCCAGAATTGCGAGATATAGTCACTTTTTCTAGCATTTGCGACTTTCTCTTCAGAATTGTGATATAAAGTCACAATTGTGAGAAATAAATTCAGAATTGTGAGATACAAACTCACAATTCTGACTTTTTATGACTTCTTTTCTCAGAATTGTGATATTAACTCACAATTGCGAGAAATTTTAGAAAAAGGACTTCTAAAATAACTTTCTATTGTGAGTTTATATGAGAATTCTGACTGTATAACTTGCAACTGCAAGTCAAAAAAAAAGTCTGAATTGTGAGATAAAAAGTCGGTATAACATTTTTTTTTTAAACATTTTTATTCAGTGGTGGAAACTGGCTTCCATAGTGAATAGTCAAGTCTAGCTGCCAAAAAAAGTAAAGTTCTTGAAGTGCTGCTTAGAGATCGATCCTTTTCAGCTTCGCTGTCTAAAACGCTCAGCTTGGTTCCATCCTATAAGCACGAACGATAATCCTTTTAGTTGTCATATGCAAGTACTTTTCTAGAAACCTTTGAGGCAATATTTCTTGTTGGTTCGCTAAACAAGACAATGATGCCAATAGCCATGGACTCAGAGACTGTTACTGCAGTGCTTTCGTGGGATAGTGCTGTTCCGTATGTGTGCTAGAGGCCCATTAACCCTTCATAATAACGTCACACGCAGCACCGCACCCAAAATTCAAAGTCAGTCACGCGAGGTACCCAAAGATAAAGAGTTATGTACAGTACAGCGTCAGTCACTCCTGTGTATTTGCACTCCAAAATTTAAGATCTGGGATTTCGTATACAGATATCAATCTGATGTTATCTGTGCATCGACATTCACATTATTATGACAGTTTGACAATAGCTTAGCGTGTGTGTGTGTGTGTGTGTGTGTGTGTGTGTGTGTGTGATTGTACTGTATTCACAGATATACAACAGTTTACTCATATTTAGGTAGGATATGCTATGAAATGTGTTTGGGTGATGTTACGAAATCCATCGCTGAACCAATGCGACAAACTGTACCTAACTTTAAAATGATAAGCAATGGCTGTTTTTAAACATGTAATTATAAGGACATACTAAAGCCTTTTGATTACCGATTTATATCGAACGATATTATGTTTTTAGTTTCTTTTATTTTTTTAAGAGTGTACATTAAGCCTTGAGAAATGTTCTCTCTGCAAAACTACACACAGTAGCAGAATCTCTACTTAATAGCTGTTCTATCAGTGTGTCCATGTACATCTCTGTACTATGTACTTGTGAAAGTGCCTTTAAAAACTGTTTTAGAGGAACTTCATCCAAACGTCCTCTGTGCTGTGGCATTCTTATTTCAGATCCGGTGTACCGAGTTGCTAGGGATTACGGTAAATAAGTTATTACTAACGTTGTTCTGTTTATTAAGTTGTATAAGAATGATCAAATAATAAAGATACTGATTATCTGTCGTGACATGCACTTTTATGTGAGACTGTATATTTGGCATGTAACATCCTAACAAGTTGTAGAGCTCTTGGAGGACTGCTCTGTCTTTCTAATAAAGAACATAGTTTGGTCAGTTCACTGAGGTGTTGGTTTATATCTCCTTCATGATCATTAAAGCTGTGATTTTTTGTTTCCTTGTGCACAAAAATATTCTCATAATAGAGTCTCAAAAAGTAATAGTCAAAATTGCCATCAAAAGTTAGAATTGCGAGTTTTGTCTCACAAACTGACTTTATTTCTTGCAGTTGTGAGTTTATTTCATAATTCTGAAGAAAAAAGTCAGAATTGGGAGTTATCTCGCAGTTCATACTTAATTTCTTGCAATTGTTAGTTTATATAACAATTCTGAGGGAAAAAAAGTTGGAATCCCACGAGAAATACGAGAAATTCTGACTATTTGCAATTGTGTTTATATTACAATTCTGAAGAAAAAGTCAGAATTGCAAGAAAAGATCAGAATTCTGATTATTTCTCGCAATTGTGAATTTACATCATAATTCTGAGATTTAAAAAAAGTCAATATTGCGAGAGAAAGTCAGAATTGTGAGAAAAAGTCTGAATTTTTAAGTTTTTATCTCACATCTGTGGGTTTATATCAGACAATTCTGAGGGGAAAAAGTCAACAAGTCTCACAATTCTGGCTTTATTTCTTGCAATTGTGTTTATATTACAATTCTGAAGAAAAAAAGTCAGAATTGTGAGAAAAGTCAGAATTGCAGGTTTTTATCTTGCAATTCTGAATTTATATCACAATTCTGAGATTAAAAAAAATCTGAATTGCCAGAAAAAGTCTGGATTCAACGGGGAAAAAAAGTAAGAATTGCGAGACAAAAAAACACATATCTAGTCTGAAATAGACTTGGTTTTATAATAGGCTGTGAAACCTTAGTTAAAACCTGGGATGTTTGTCTTTTTTTTTTTCTTTCTTCACCTTATTTTTCAACATGGAAGTAAGCCCATGGGCGAGACTTCCGGTTCATTAATAATGAGATCTTATTACAGAATGAGGCTGACTGTTGCTGCGTCCCAATTCGCATAATATCCGTCTTAAATAGTATTCGAAAATAGAATTAGTATGTCCCGAATCGTAGTATGTTTAAAAAAAGTATTCCAAAGATTCCCGGATGGTCTACTACTTCGGAATTCGAAGTGCGGACCAATGCACACTCTAGCGGCTAATATTGCCCACAACACATTGCGCGATGAACGAGGATTCGATTAGAACTACAAACACGCATAAAAAGTGTTAAAAAAACTACAAACATGGAGGATATGCGCGACCAACGGACAGGTAGAGAAATGGGTTTGAGTGATAAATAATCAGTTTGTAACCTGATAAAAAATATTTTATTAATGTTATCCGCGTTATATTTCATGTGCAGCAACATTGTGAACTTTTATAATGATAGGTTTGGTCATTAACGTTTAGAGTCATCGGCATGAAAGACTCGTGAAAGAACGTGCCTCTTCATTTCTCTCTAATACGGTAGGAAATCAAATTAAACGAAATGTATATCATGTTAACTGTGATGATTGACAGGCCAGTTTAAACAGTGACAGGATTCAGGTAACTAAGCAACAGAGCGTCCATTTTAAAGAAGAAGTTATGACGAAGTAGTATGTCCTTTCTTTACAAAAAGAGTAACGTTACATACTTTTAGGGCATAGTATAAGTAGGCGAATTGGGACGCAGCATGTGATTTTCCTGCCACATCCCATAGTTTAACAGCTGTAGCTCTAGCAACTGTTTTATCCGGTTGTCATGGAGTTTTTCAGGCGGCAGAGGGAGCCATGATACCAGCATCAGTTTCGCTTTCGTTTCTGTTTAAATACTCCAAACCCATCGGCCGAACCTAAGAAGTGTCGATAACCACTGTCGTTGACACCACCTACGAAAATGAATATTGTCTCTAGACACATATTTACCTTTCTCTGCAAACATGACGGCTGTTCGGACTACGGTAAAGTCGAGAGTAATTTGCGGCAGAGTTTTACGGTGGCGGATCAGGTTTTGTCTCAGGTGCTCGATGATCAGCAGAGGTTTGTTATAGTTCAGGATGAAGACTCGAAGCCCAGAAGCTCCATACCAGATGCTGACAGCCTGATCTTAGCCAAAACCTCACTGCGACTGAGTAAACATGACAAATGTTCCGGGTGTGAGGACCTGCACCTGTGCAGGTACTTTGTATGTGGAAATTGCAGATTTGGGTAAGTAAACTTAGAGTTATAGCTTTGAGCACTTGTTATGAATAATATGGATGATTGTCGTTAGTATTTATTTAAAGACAAGATACTGGAAGCCTTGTATTCCTTAAAACGATCTAGCTTTTGTGTTTGTGTTTGTTAGTATCCTAGGCCCTGTTCTTGTATTTACTAGGAAGAGGAAGTGATGCAATAGAAACTAGAAGTTTTAATTCAACTAGTTTCATATTTCCACTGTTCTAAGTGACAACTAACGTTACAGTTAAGGCCAAAAGTTTACATCCCCTCTGAGAATCTGCAAAATGATAATTATTTCACCAAAATAAGAGGGATCATACAAAATGCATGTTATTGTTTACAGTATTTAGTACTGACCTGAATAGGAATAAGGAATAATGACCCCATTCAAAAGTTTACATAAACTTGATTATTTTTAATACTGTGTTGTTACCTAAATGATCCACAGCAGTTTTTTGTTTAGTGATGTACAGTTTCTTTTCAATTTCACCACATGTGCATCTATTTCTTTTTCATTATTTGTCATTCTCAGGACAAAATGCAAAAATTCCCACGACTTGGAATCAGCACATAATTATGACCTACTGATGAAACATGATCTTCATGGCCTTGTGAGTGGAGAGTTGTTTCAACTTCTGCTTCAAAACGACCCCTCATTACTTCCAGAGGTAAATATCTGTTAAACAGGTTTGCTAGTTATCTTATAATTCATTCAAATGACTTTTGCAAAGTCATGTCAGAGTCTGTACAGCATTTGAAGCTTACTTAAAAAAATCGAGATTGTATAAACTTTAACTTTTCACCTACATTTCACACTCTGCATAAAAAAGTGCTTGCAGAAGCTTTCGTGACTTTTTTGTGTTTAACCATTTCTGTATTCTGTTTCTATTTGAATTTTTAAAGAAATAGTTCACCCATCACACTCAGGCCCTCCAGAATGTAGATTAATTTGTTTTATCATCAGAACAGATTTGGAGAATCCATCACTTGCTCACCATTGGGTCATTTGCAGTGAATGGGTGCCGTCAGAATGAGAGTCCAAACAGCTGATAAAAACATTAGAATAAACCACAAGTAATCAGCAGGTTTCCATTACTTGTGGATTACTGTGATGTTTTTATTAGCAGCTGACGGCACCCATTCACTGCAGAGGATCCATTGATATGCAAGTGATGTAATGCTTTTTAAAATGTGTAATATAATTTGTATGTCTGACTTTTGACTTTTTGTGATATGTCTACTGTCTAGGTGTGCGGCCACTACAACAAGGGAAATGGCGAATATGGCAGTTGCAAATACAAGACATCCTGTACCAACCTGCACCTCTGCCTGCACTTCCTGCAAGATGACTGTAAGTTTGGAGCGGCTTGCAAAAGGGCCCACAGCTTCGATGCAAATGTTCAGAAAATCCTGAATGCCCGAGGGCTCAGTCCAGAAAACATGCGCAAACTCCTCATGCTTTACAAGAACAGGTTACTGATTGCTTCTTCAGCTTTCAAGAAGAGTGAAACAGGTAAATGTAAGAAAAAAAGAGCCACTGATTCTGTTTGTTTTGTGATTTAGCACATTATTTTGCACTGAACAAAATAGCTGTAGTTCCTCCATGTCTCATCTTATTCTGTTTTCTATCTGGACAGTAGCTCTACCTGCAGTGAAAGGACGCACCAGACACAAATCCGGTAGCTCTGTCAGTGAAGCGGATCACAATGAAATCTGTCTCTTTTTCATACGCAATGGATGTAGTTTCAAAGGTGATGTCATTGAATAAACACATATCCTTAATGTTAATCGCAAACAAGAGGTTCTCAACCTTGTGATTCATAACAGAAAACACATTGCTGGTATATTGAAAAAAACAAAACATTATTAATCAACTAACTAATAAGCTATAAATAAATTACACAAGTTATTTTGTGCTTAAAATATGGCCCTATCGCTTACTGTCCTTTCTAATGAAGACTAAATTATAAAAAATAATTATATATGTTGTAAGTTATTATTTTTGAGAATGTTCAAAAGTTAGGGATCAGTAATATTTTTAATGTTTTTTTAAAGAAGACTTTTCTGCTCATCAAGGCTGTGTTTATTTGATTAAAAATACAGAAAAAAACAGTAATATTCTGAAATATTATTGCAATTTAAAATAGTGTTTTTCTATTTTATTATACTTTAAAATGACATTTATTCCTGTGATGCAAAGCAGAATTTTCAGCATTGTTACTCCTGTCTCCAGTGTCCCATGATCCTTCATAAATCATTCTAATATGCTGATTTATTATCAATGTTGAAACAGTTGTGCTGCTTAATATATATATATATATATTTTGGAACATGTGATACATTTAAAAAGTTATAAAGAACAGTATTTATTTAAAACAGAAATCTTTTATAACAATATAAATATGTGACCCTGGACCACAAAACCAGTCATAAGGTTAAATTTTACAAAACTGAGATATATACATCATATGAAAGCTCAATAAATATGGTTTCTATTGATATATGGTTTGTTAGTATAGGACAATATTTGGTCGAGATATGTTTATTTGAAAATCTGGAATCTGAGGGTGCAAATAAATCAAAATACTGAGAAAATCACCTTTAAAGTTGTCCAAATTAAGTTCTTAACAATGCATATTACTAATCAAAAATTACATTTTGATATGTTTACAGAGGGAATTTTACAAAAAAACTTCATGGAACATGATATTTCCTTAATTTCCTAATGATTTTTGACATAAAAGAAAAATCAATAATTTTGACCCATGCTATGTATTTTTGGCTATTGCTACAAATATACCCCAGCGACTTAAGACTGGTTTTGTGGTCCAGGGTCACATATACAGTTTAAAAAGTGGGGTCGGTCAAACCTCAAAAATGATTAAAACCTATGTAGACATTTAAAAAACTAATATAAATGCATAAAGAAATAAAACAATACTCAATCCTTAAAATTAATACGAAAATGTAAAAGCTAATTCAAAACTGCAATAGTATATCAGTTATGCTAAAACAACACTGCAGCTAATTCTGTGAAAGGAGAGCATGAAGGCACATAATTATGGTGTCTAAAAATGCCATCAAAAATGGTTGAGAACCCTTTAAGTTAAGTAAGAAATATTTATTTAATTGTGTTTTCTTTAACATCCCATTATTTGTATTCCTCTAGACAAGTGTGTCCGTTTTCACCACCCTCTACCCTATAAATGGCAGATGTTACAGAAGGATGGGACTACGTGGAGTGACTTGCCGAATGAAGAGGAGATTGAGAAGGCATACTGCAGTCCAGCTAATGTTTTGTGGTATAAATAAATCTTACATGTGTATTTACTGGCATCTCGATGGGTTTTCTAATAACATTCATATTTCAAATCTAGCGTTCCATCACATCCCTAAGTTACCAATGTGACTGTAGAAATGAAATATTTGCATTAGCTAGTTTATATGAAATGGCCAGTAATTGCACAGTGGTTTGTTTGGCTATTTAACTTCTTTTTTCCCCCACCTGTTGTGTTTTACATATTGCAGTATTACCGAAAGCAGCACAGGGCATCAGGTAGTGGACTTTATGTCAATGACGTGTGGAGTGTCAGACGTACGTCGGCTGTCCACAGCATCTTCTGTTACTAAACCTCCTCACTT
The DNA here is from genome assembly GCF_049309525.1 of Garra rufa. Lineage (NCBI taxonomy): Eukaryota > Metazoa > Chordata > Actinopteri > Cypriniformes > Cyprinidae > Garra > Garra rufa. The sequence goes on from NC_133371.1 coordinate 36,427,106, forward strand.
CATTCTGACCACTGAATGGATCTGGTACTGGAGGAATGACAAGGGAGGTTGGACAGAGTATGGCAAAGGGGTCAGTGACACATGGTTAACATAATACCTCACTGTGATGTAACATTTAACATCTCAATATACTATAACAAAAAAATTGTTAGCTTTTAACTAAACTGCTATTCAAAAGTTTGGTCAGTAAGATTTTTAATGTTCTTATGCTTGTCAAGGCTGCATTTATTTGGTCAAAAATACAGAAAAAAATATGCTATATTATTACAATGTAAAATAATGTTTGAATTTTTAACAAACAATAAAATCAAATTTATTTTTGTGATCATAGCTGAATTTTCAGCATCATTACTCCAGTATTCAGTGTCACATGATCTTTAAGAAATCATTCTAATATTCAGATTTTTTTGGAACCTGTGATACGTTTTTCAGGAATATTTGATGAATAAAAAGTTGAAAAGAACAGCATTTATTTAAACAATATATTATTTTTTTAACAATATACTCTTGAGGTCAGTACTTTTTTATTTTTTCTCTTTTTGGAAAGTAATTACTACTTTTTATCCTTCAAGGATGTATTAAATTGATCAAAAGTGATAGCAAAAACTATTATTGTTAGAAAAGGTTTATATTTTGACTACGTGCTGTTCTTTTTTACTTTTTATTCATCAAATAATCCTGAAAAAAAGTATCACAGGTCCCCAAAAAATATTTGGCAGCACAGCTGTTTCCAACATTGATAATAAAAGTAATAAATCAGCATATTCAAATGATATCTGAAGGACACTTAAGACAAGAGTAATGACTGATGAATCACAGGAATCAATTATATTTTAAAGTATAATAAAATAGAACATTTTGCAACATTTTTTTCTGTATTTTTAATCAAATAAATGCAGCCTTAATGAGCATAAGAGATTATATAAAAAACATTACAAGTCTTACTGATCCTAAACTTTTAAACAGCAGTAATTGTTTGAATCTTACAGGAAGACCCTAAACTCGTGGCATCAGTCACTTCAGAAGATCTTGAGAAACAGTACCTGGTTGACAATGAAAAGGAAATCTCATTCATTTCACAGAACCATCAATACATCCTCAAATTCAAAGGTACTTAACCGTGCTTTTACTGGTAACTAAAACCATTTTTGACTTGTATTAGTAGCTGAAAAACTTACACTTGAAAAACATTAAGCTTAAAAATGATTAAACTAAAACTAAACAAAAAAAATGTCAAAAGCAATTAAAATTGTGGCAAATTATTTTCAGAGATGTGCCAGCAAAATCTGAAGTTTAAAACTGAAAGAGACATTCGAAGGAGACCACGTTTTGTTTCTGCACAGGATGTCAAGAGCAAAATCAAGGGGTATGTTATACTGTTACATTTGTCTGTCAAGTTCACATATATTAAACATGATTAATCTGTTGTTCAGTGCACTTTAGTGTATTGTGTTTTAATTAGAAGTGAGTCTCCAGACAGCTCAACGTCTTCTACTGTGGAAGTTCCACCGTACTGGGACAAAGGAGCTCTTGAAAACTTCACTTACAAGGTACATAGTCCAATCACTCTGGCCACGCACACCCTGCAGCTATATTCGGTTGCCAGTTCACCTTTTACTTCTTAATCCTGTTCTGTACACACATATGTCACTAAAATACAGGAGTGACATCCGCATTAACTCCTGTAAAATACAGGTAATGACAACCGCATTTACAGAAATTCAACTCTGTGTGTACAGAACTGAACAACTAGTTGTTAATAACATTTAAATGCGCAACAGAAATGTGTTTTCTTCTATATGTGAGATGCAAGAAAATAATAGTGAAATAAGTCTTAACCTTAGCACATTTTGACACAGGGCTAGTTGCACTCACAAGCCCTGCAATACAGCGTCATTGCTGCCAGATCTTCTTAGAAAAAAAAACAGCAAACATTAAAAAACCCAAATAATTTGTTTTATAACACCAAAAAATAATATCTGCAACAGACCACTTTATTAACACCATTAAGTGCCTAGCTTTATGAGCTAAGACCAAACAACATGTCTAAAAGCGCTTGTAAATATGAGGACATGGCAACACTGCAAGACAGCACTCTCTAAAGCAGCCTCCCAAGCATAAATAAAACACAGAATGTCTATTAGCGGTAGTTTAGTTAAAATTGACTGACAAAAGCGCTTCCTACTCAGCATTTTTTTCAATGCATTAGGCACAAACAGTCTGTAACATAACAATACTGAATTTCTGGAACCTGTTTGTTTCTTCAGATTGTTCTCCTGCAAAGCTCTTCCAAGGAATACGAAAGGGTGGCCGCAATGTTTCGTAGAACACTGCCCAAAAGCATCATTCGCAGCATTGAAAGAGTGCAGAATCTTTCTCTCTGGAAGGTTTTTCAGTGGTACTTTTTTATATTTCACTACTAGATAAAAACAACAACATGACTTTACTGAAAGAAAGTTTATTTGCACAAGGCCATTACATACAGTACAGTACTTCTGCTATCCACCTTTTTCTTCCCGTAAAAGTGGGCCATTTGGAAATTTTATGGGTCTAGCTATTTTTAGCTGGACAAAACAGCTTGTTTTGCTGCTTGATATTGCAAATTGTTGTGTTTTACCATATTCAGGGATTAAAGCCAAAATAAATCTTTTGACTGAAAACGGGGCGTTCACAACAGACGCGACTTGCGCGAATAAATCGGCGCAAATAAATCGGTAGTTGGACGCTTGAATATTTTGAGTTTACTCGCTTAATTTGCGCATAAATTCACAACAGACGAGAATTTGCGTCATGGCAGGGACTTCAGCCACTCGTCAGTGGGAAAGTAGTTGTAAAAACGGCGAATAAGCTCAATTTGCTGGCTTTAGCTAATAGCTAGCTTGTAGTCTTAATATGTGTATATACAGCTGTGTTCAAAATAATGGCAGTCCACCATCACTAACCAGATCAATCACTGTGTTTGGTAGAAATTATATTTCTACATGGCAAAAACTTTACTAGTAGTTGTACTAGAGTAATAGAAAACTAACAGACCCAACAGGCATGATGTGTATCCGTGTAATTAAATCATTAATCGGAAAGGGCATGTTCAGAATAATCGCAGTGTAGTTCAGTGAGTTCAGTCAGAGAGGTCAATTATTCTGTGAAAAATCTGGTGGCAAACAAATTGCCCTTATTTTAGGATAAAGGCAGCAAATGTTGTACTGTGCATTTCTCTCTGAAAATCTCTGTAAAATGCTTGTTACAGCGTACTTTGGTTAAAAAGTTGATAAGAGAGGACAAAACATATTCAGTGCAGAAAATGATAGGCTGCTCAGCTAAAATGATATCAAATGCTTCAAAATGGCAACCAAAATCAGAAAGGCATGGAAGAAAACTAAAAGCCACCATTCGATTAGATTGAAGAATAGCCAAAATGGCAAAGACTCAGCCAATGATCAGCTCCAGGGTGATCAAAGAAAGTCTTCATTTACTTGTGAGTACTGTAACAATTAGAAGACGCCTATGTGAAGCCAAGCTATCGGCAAGAAGCCTCTGCAAAGTCCCATTGTTGAAATAACAACAGGTGCTGAAGAGGTAATGATTTGCCAAAGAACATATTGACTGGCCTAAAGAGAAATGGCACAATATTTTGTGGACTGATGAAAGCAAGATTGTTCTTTTTTGGTTTAGGGGCCACAGACAGTTTGTCAGGTGACCCCCAAACACTCAATTCAAGCCACAGTACACTGTAATGAATTTGATTTTATAAAACATTTACTGTGTGACTTTGCAGTTGTTTAGCGTGAGGGCATCATGAATTCTCAAACTATGGTGTTAGGTCTATTTATCACATTCCAGGGATGGTGGATCAGTTTGAGTACATCAAAGTACTGCTGAAGAGGAAATGCCCTTAAAATGGGTGTTAACAAGACAACGACCCCAAACACAACATCATCTGGAGCAGCATCTTGGTTCCAGACCAATAAGATTAACATTATGGAGTGGCTAGCCCAATCCCCGGAACTTAATACCATAGAAAACTTGTGGGGTGACGTTGAAAATGCTGTTTCTGAGGCAAAACCGAGAAATGCAGAGGAAGTGTGGTGTGTAGTACAATCGTTCTGGGCAGGAATACCTGTTCACAGGTGCCAGAAGTTGATTGACTCCATGCAACACAGATGTAAAGCAATTCTGGTTATACATTAAATATAAGTTCAATGATTCACAAGAAAGCTAAATCTATAAGATTTCTTCACACAGTAAATGTTTGACTTTGTAAAAAAAATGCAGACACTGCTATTTTTTTGAACAGCCTAATATTTTTTTCACTTTCAGTAATGACAAATTTGATAATTTTTCTTCATGTTTTGATTTAGAATAGAATTTGCATAAATAAAATAAAAGTTATTATAACGATGTTGAGCTTTACTCATTTCTTTCTCTCATTTCTTGTGCGATTTTTGCATGTAAATCACTCGTACTTAAAGCGTCTGGTGTGATTAACGCACCTTATAAACTGCAGCCGTGTTTCTTTTCCCTTCGTTTTTATTAAATTGACGGATATCCGACTTTAATCCCTGCATATTATTTTAATGTATTATCTTAATTAGTAGTGCAAACCGTTTGACCATTTACTGCACCTTCTCAGGTAATGAGCTTACTTCCGCGTTTAAGAAAAAGGTCAGATCATTTTGATCATCAAAAAATCAATGATGCTAGAGCTTTTCTCAGAACTAACTTCACTTTTCAGAGCCATTTTAATGGGTCTATTTATTAATCTGATTAATCCATTATACAATGTTTTTTCCTAGGCAAAAAGAACAGATGAATGTGAGAAATGGAGGGAGTGCAGTTGACCAGCGTTACCTTTTTCACGGCACGGATGAATTTTTCATACCAGCTATTTGTGAGCAAAACTTTGACTGGAGGATCTGTGGAAGTCACGGGACACTTTATGGGAAAGGTATTTGCATAACAGTATTTACATATACGTATAACAGTTCCTTACCTTGTCTTGTAGCCTACAGTGAAAGAGTTCCCATATAAGCTTTCCCATATATTGAACTCTTTTGAACGTGTTTTTTTTTTATGATTACAGGCAGCTATTTTGCCAGAGATGCTTCATACTCTGACAGATATGCAAAAACCAGGAATGGCAGGACCAAGAAGATGTTTGTGGCACTGGTGCTGGTGGGAAACTTCACCAAGGGTAACACTACTTTAGTCCGTCCTCCACAGAAACCCAGCAGCCAAGGCTTTTATGACAGCTGTGTTGATAACGAAGCTAACCCAGCCATTTTTGTTGTGTTTGAGAAATTCCAGGTCTATCCTGAGTATATCATTGAATACTCCTAATTTGTATAATATCAAAATACTTGAATATGTTTCAAAGGTGTCCTTATCTGATTATATCTTGAAATACTTATGAAGCTCTGGTTACACAGAGAATTTATGTTAACATCACTGAACATAACCAAAATATACAACTCTTGGGCATCTTCTTTCAAGTAAAAGTTGTAGGGAATTATGTGACGGATAACAGTGTTTTATCATAATTCATTTTACTAATAAATTCTAATGGCACACTTCGCTGTACATTGAAAATTAAGAACTGGTAAATGCAAAACAATTTTATGTAGAGGTCTTTATGTATAATGTGCAATGATTGCATTTCCTTGTTGGCTATGGCACTAGAACACAAAAACAAAAACAAAAAAGGTTTTTACTAATCTATTGTATAACCAAAAGCTCACCACTTACTATTAATCAATAGTTATTTAATTTTATTGCACTAGATTAAAGCACGGTATAGAAAGTAAATGATTTAGTTACAGTTGTATGAATACTGAGCATTACTCATGGTCATTTTATTTAGATTTTTATGTTATTAATGTTTAATGTATTTTAATGTTGAATGAGGTGGATGGAATTAAAGTACTGATACTGTTACATACTATTATTTTCATTATTGTTAAAAAGAAGAAGAAAGTTCAGGCCAAGTTTAAAATGAAACTTCTGTCATAAGAAACTGGTGTGGTTGAATAAAGTCTGAGTTGACTGAGTTTTTTTTTTTTCTTAATTTGATTTTTAAAACATTTTAATTAAAAAAATTGGACCAGTTGATTAAAAACAAAGTTGTTGTTTGGCTTCAGAAAACTCAAAATATAGTGTACGAGTCAAGAGGACTGCTTCCTTGGTGGTTTATAAAGATATCCACCTGTTGTGTTTGGGTAAGTACATAACAAAAGTTCATATCTGGGTGAACTGTTTCTTTAAAGATATCAGTCTCTCAGTTGGTATTTGACTTTGAACTTTTGCTTACTGTTTCTAACCAGCACATTCTTGGACCTTTGGAAAAATACTGATATGAAAAGTACAGCACAGTTATAAACTAAGTCTGACAAACACTTGGGAACGAATTGCAGCATTTAATACCCAAAACAAAACCACAGATTAAAAAACAGCCAAGAGGAAGCAGGATATTTACCAAGAAATCACAGACAACAAATTCTCTAGTCACTGTGACCTCTAGTGGTTAAACTGAGAAGTGAAGTCTTGGAAAATGGATCTTGGGGGGCCTTTTCTGGCCAAGAACTGTACATTTTTTTTTTTTTTTACAGTAAGTTGGTTTTATTTATCAAATCAAGCTCGCAAAAAGTAGCCTCTGATATCAAAACGTTGCTTGATATCAAATGAAATGTCTAATTGAAGATAAATACATATATTCCGACTGTTAGTGAACCATTAGTGACCAAAAAACCAGTCATAAGTAGCACAGGTATATTTTTAATAGCAAGCAATACATTGTATGGGTCAAAATTATAGATTTTTCTTTTATGCCTAAAATCATTAGGATAGTCAAGATCATGTTCCATTAAGATCTTTTGTAAATTTCCTACCACAAATATATCAAAACTTAATTTTTGATTAGTAATATGCATTTTCTCAAAATGTAGGTTTATTATGCACCCTCAGATTCCAGGGGCCTCATTTATAAAACTTTCTTACGCACTGATTTGATCTTAGAGTGTTCGTACGATCAAATCCACGTCAAAGTACAGATTTATAAAAAGTACTTATCTCCACGTCAGACTCCAGCTTGGCGTACGACCGTTTCCTTGTGGTAATGCCTGGTATTGCAGATAGTTCAGCCTCACTATAATTTGATTTCTTGCGCTCCTTTTTACTCGCCATTGTCACAGAGTTTTTGCTTTAAGAATGAGCTCATTTTATATGTTAATTAATTAAGCAGGGGCGTTTCGACGGCGGAACATTCAGCTGCACACAATTCCACGATCATTTGTGATTTATAACCGAATGACTGGCGTACGCATGGATTTCGTGTGTACGTTCGTTTCTCTGAATCGCTCTTACGATCAAATCAGAAAAGTTCTTAGATAAAATCAAGGATGGTTTCTACGCAAGTCTTTATAAATGAGGCCCCAGATTTTCAAACAGTTGTATCTCAGCCAAATATATTGTCCTATCCTAACAAACCATCAGTGGAAAGCTTATTTATTCAGTTTTAAGATTGGTTTTGTGGTCAATGGTCACATTTATTGTCATCTGTAATACTTTTGATTTCAATTCATTTGAAAATGTAGTTCATAAACGGAGTAAAAAAATCACGTTAAACTGGCCGCACACTCTGAAAACCAAAACCTTGAAAATCACATCATTCTGGGACTTTATTGCAGCTTAATGTAATATAAAGTATGTAAAATCATCAGAAGATCAAATTTCTCATTGGCAATAAGGCAAGATATGTCTCAATTCCTTCTATCAAATCATTTACATCTAAATCAAAACTGGTTTACCTTCATATAGTTTGTTGCATTTACATTTAAAGGGATAGTTCACCCAAAAATGAAAATTCTGTTATTAATTACTCACCTTCATGTCATTCCAAACCTTTAAGACCTTCATTCATCCTCTGAACACAAATATTTTTTTTAATTTTTTTTTTTTTTGATGAAATCCAAAAGCTTTCTGACCCCTAGACAGCAACAACTGACACATTTAAGGCCCAAAAAGGTAGTAAGGACAATATTAACCATCAGTGGATCAACCGTAATTTTATGTAGCTATGAGAATATTTTTTGTGCGCAAAGAAAACAAAAGTGATTTTATCTCTCAGATTTCATCAAAAATATCTTCATATAAAAATACCATAAAAAATATAATTTGTGGTCCGAAGATAAATGAAGGGTTTGGAATGACACGAGGGTGTGCAATTAATGACAGAGTTTTAATTTTTGGGTGAACTATCCCTTTAAGGGACGAACTGATTAGCTTCAGTAACAAATTTAATGCACATTTGTGCTGATAGTCAGCTCTAGGTGGTTTCCTTCTTGATCTGAGGTGAGAAATTTAAAAGCAGATAGTGTCACTAGACTGATATCAACAGTATGTACTAGAACAGATGTTGTGTTTACCATGTGATGCTTTTCTCATATCTGTGCCTTAGTTGTGTCAGGTGATTCCAGAATAAGAGAAATTCAATTTTAGATCCATTCAATTTAATTTGATTAGAACCAGACTGTCCAAGCTGACACCTAACTTCATTAGGACTCATCCTCGAAATTCTCCCTCTTGGTGATTTTGACCAAAATACCATTTTTAGGTCCGAGGGTGGTGTGCGACTTCAACTCCAGAGGAACCTGTAACATAAAGACAAAATTATTCATCTGTTTCATATGTAAGGAAACCTCCAGATTTCAGTGGAACAATAACAAACCTCAGTGTCCTCGCAGGCCACGACGTTAAACCTCCTAAATATGTGAAGCAGAGCCATTTTAATTTCCAGCTGGGCCAATCTCATGCCCACACAGCTGCGTGGCCCCGCTCCAAACGGCAGATACACAAACGGGTGCCGGTTGGCTTTGGCTTCTGGAGTGAACCTGAGACAAATACAGAGTTCATTGTGAGCACATCGCACAGAAGGCACATAAACAGAATGAAGAAAGATCTGTTTACAGCTTGATTTCTTTGTGCAAAAAAAAAATATTCTTGTAGCTTTGGACCACTGATGGGCTATTTTAACAATGCCCTTACTACCTTTCTGGGCCTTGAATGTGCCAGTTGCGTTGCTGTCTATCCAGGATATCTTAATTTGTGTTCCGAAGATAGACGAAGGTCTTACAGGTTTGGAACGGCATGAGTGTGACTAATCAATAATATGATTTTTGGGATTTTTGGGTGAACTAACCTCTCCGGAATGAATTTCTCAGGTTCAGTCCAGTACTCTGGGTCATAGTGAAGGAAACCTACAGGTATTTCCAGAGATGAACCTTTAGGTAGAAGCTGGCCGTTCACCACACTGTCTTGATCAACTTCTCGTGCAACCCTGTGACAAATACACAAAACACACATTAAGGGAGAAGTTCACTTTCAGAACAAAAATTTACAGATTATTTACTCACCCCCTAATCATTTAAGATGTTCATGTCTTTCTTTCTTCAGTCGTGAAGAAATTATGTTTTTTGGGGCTAATATTTTAGGATTTTTCTCCACATAGTGGACTTCTATGGTAAGTTTGAACTTCCGAAACACAGTTTAAATGCAGCTTAAAGGGGCTCTAAACAATCCCAGTTGAGGAGGAAGTGTCTTATCTAGCTAAACCAATTTATATATACATATATATATTTAAACTTCAAATGCTTGTCTTGTCTAACTCTGGGTGAACTCTGTTTACTCTGGTTCAATACAGTTAGGGTAGGTTGAAAAACTTATTTCTTATCTTTTCTTATTTCCAACTTCAAAATCGCCCTACATCGCTGAAGTGCCAACCCAGGGTTTACAAAGTGAACATGCAAACAAGGTCCAACGGCATTTACACAAAAATGGAAAACATCCATGTAGGGCGATTTTGAAGTTGGTGGAGAAAATGAGATGGGAGTTTTTGGACCTTCTCTTACTGTATTGAACCAGAGTACACAAAGTATGCATACACATCACAGAGCTAGGCAAGATGTGCATTTGAGGTTAAAAAGTATATAAATTGTTAATTTTCTTTTAGAAAATAACTGATCGTTTCTCTAGGTAAGATCATTTAGAGCCCTGTGAAGCTGCATTTAAACTGAATTTTAGAAATTCAAACTCCAAAAAAAGTCCACTATATGGAGAGAAATCCTAAAATGTTTTCCTCCAGAAACATAATTTCTTTATGGCTGAAGAAAGAAAGACATGAACATCTTGGAGGTGAGTAAATTATCTGTACATTTTTGTTCTGAAAGTGAAAAATGCAATGCAGTGCAACACCCAAAACCGTTTTGTTTTATTTCTACTAGATGTCTTTCCAAGTAATTAAAGTCTTAAAACACATAGGAGCCATAATGGTGTTATTAATATGCTTGCATGCTTGAGGTTCTGTGCATGTGATTGAACCGGTTATGAAGTAATAGCTGTCATACCTGAACGCAGGTGGGTAGAGTCTGAGCGACTCACATATGACCATGTCTAAATACTTCAGCTCTTGGACATTAGTGTATTCCGCAGTCTCCTGAAACAGAGAATCAAACATGTTAAAACGCAGATCCTGCACTAAAAAATATATCTACAGTTAACAAATATGGCCAGCAGGTGGCAGCACAGCAGCATTCATTTCAGGTTTACACCACAATCCATTCTTCTCAACATAAAATGGCTTTTAAAACAATGAAAACAATCTAAACAAAGCTATTTTGTACTATATTTGTTTTCTTTGTGATCAATAGTTTTGTCTTTTGAAAATGAGTAGATCGCAAATCATACAAATTAAGTATAGACAAATGTGACCCTGGCCCACAAAACCAGTCTTAAGTAGCACTGGTGTATTTGTAGCACTAGTCAAAAAGACACTGAATGGGTCAAAATGATCGATTTTTCTTTTATGCCAAAAATCATCAGGGTATTATGTAAAGATCGTGTTCCATGAAGATATTTTGTAAACTTTCTATCATAAATTTATTAAAACTTAATTTTTGATTAGTAATATGCATCGCTAAGAACTTAATTTAGACAACTTTTTTACACCCTCAGATTCTTGATTTTCAAATTGTATCTCGGCCAAATATTGTCCCATCCTAACAAACCATACATCAATGGAAGCTTATTTTTTCAGCTTGTATCTGTATGAATCCCTTATGACTGGTTTTGTGGCCCAGGGTCACAAAGTGTTTCGAGTATCCTAAAATTGTCTATATATACATACATATATACACAAAAAGCCTTTGTTTGAACTGAAATGGAAGCAGACACAGCCCAGCAGGCAGTGCTAAGCAGTCTATCACTGTGTGGCTCTTTGAAAATAGGGGTCAGGCGGTGAGCAAGCACCCGTACGGTTCTGCCCACATCCTCTGCCTCTGAGGCCCCCAGACATGCAATGTGGGCATTATAAATGACTAGCTGCTCTCAAGTCACTCTGTTCAACCAGTAAAAGCATCCGTTGCACAGATGAGAGGATGCAGCGGGGCGAGAAAAGGGGCAGATTTTGGCACGCTGGATACATCCTTTACAGGCGCCCGCCCTCCCTGTTGTCTGGCTACACTGTCAGCTCTCGTCGGCCGTCATTGTGGTTTCAGTGTAGAGTGACACGGCAGTGATGAAAAACTGTGAGGGGCAGCACTTTGTCTTGCTGCAGCAGACGAGGTGGTTTGGATGGTGTAGTATGTGATGTTCTTTGACAACAGACTCCCTATGGACTGAGAGGTTTTTTTTAAGATTTAAGACCGTCGAGACTTGTAAGAGTTGTTTCCCACAGATGTGTATTAAAGGGATAGTTCACACAAAAATTAAAATCGCCCCATGATTTACTCACCCTCAAACCATCCTAGGTGTATATGACTTTCTTCTTTCAGATAAATACAATCAAAGTTATATTAAAAAATGTCCTGGTTCTTCTAAGCTTTATAATGGCAGTGAATGGGTGTTGAGATTTTGAAGTCCAATAAAGTGCATCCATCCATCATAAAAAGTGCTCCACATGGCTCAGAGGAATTAATAAAGACCTTCTAAAGTGAATCAATGCGTTTGTATAAGAAAAATATCCATATTTATAACTCTACAAACCTCAATCTCTAGCTTCCGCTAAATGTCGTACGCATGTTCACGAGAGAATGGCGTTTCGGTGGAAGACGTAGGACTTCGATTTATGCCAAGTGGAGACTGGTTGTTTCCCCTCGGAGATTACGCTATGTTCCATGTCATCCCCTGGAACGCCACTCTCTTGTGTACACGCATACAACAGAGAGATTATAGTTTTTACTTTTATAAATAAATATTTTTCTTACACAAATTAACCCATGAAGCCGTGTGGAGTACTTTTTATGATAGATGGATCCACTTTAACAGACTTTTAAATTTCAACAGCCATTCACTGCCATTATAAAGCTTGGAAGAGACAGGACATTTTTTAACCCAAATTGCATCCGACTGAAAGAAGAAAGTTATATACACCTAGGATGGCTTGAGGGTAAGTAAATCATGGGGTAATTTTCATTTTTGGGTGAACTATCTCTTTAAGGTGCAGCATTATTTACATAAAGTTGCACCAAAATTTGGTAATAGAAATATAATAATTTCATATCTGCACCATCAGAAGTTTTATGTGAGGCTAAAATGTTCCCAGTTTAGATTTTACTTCTGTTTGAGCTGGTCATATGAAAAAAAATATGTCCATGTTTAAAGTGAAATTTCATAAGCGAAATCCTATGATTTCAGATCTGAAAAGGCTAAAAAAAATTCCAACGCATATTTCACTTGGTTTCAGAAGAGATCAGAAATGCATTGTCAATGGATGTTTTGCCTGTGAAATTTTCATAATGTGATCTAAATAAACAAATTAAATGTCCTCTAAATTTTCCACAGTAACCATATTTGGCACATAATTACAATAGTTTATCATGATGATTTGGGTTTTAAAAAATCATTTAAAATGACAAATATTCTGAAAGCTCCTTCAAACAGTAGAAGAAGTCACTGCATGGTTGCTATAGCTATTATATTATTTTGCTTATATAATCTCCAGATCTCATGGCTAAGGTCCCTCCTTAAATGTACATTAATGGGGTTGTTTGCTCAGTTTTAATGTTGTAAAGTAATCACACATCTCTCTATAACAAACATCATGATTTGAGATATCAAATATATCAAATGGGAAGTTATAAAAAGTAATAAATCAACAGTAATAATAATGTTTTGAACCTCAAATGTTCGTCTTGTCTACTGTAGCTCTGCATGTACTCGGGTGTATCCCAGTTCAAGACAGTTAGGGTATGTCGAAAAACTCCCATCTCATTTTCTCCCCCAACTTCAAAATCATCCTACATCGCTGCAGAATCACCGACCAAGTGTTTACAAAGTGAAAGTGCAAAGAAGATCAAATTCCCTTTATAAAGAAAGGGAAAACAGCGATGTAGGGTGATTTTGAAGTTGGAGAAGAAAATGAGATGGGAGTTTTTTGACCTGCCCTAACTGTCTTAAACCAGAATACACAGAGTTCACGCAGAGCTAGACAAGATGAGCATTTGAGATTAAAAAAATACATAAATTGTCAATTTTTTTTTAGAAAATGACAGTTTCACTAGATAAGACCTTTCTTCCTTGGCTGGGATCGTTTAGAGCCCTTTGAAGCTGCATTTAAACTGCATTTGCATGTTCAAACACGTGGGCACCATAGAAGTCCACTATATGAAGAGAAATCCTGAAATGTTTTTCTCAAATAACAATTTCTTTATGACTGAAGAAAGAAAGACATGAACATCTTGGATGACAAGGGGGTGAGTAAATTATCTGGAAATCTTTGTTCTGGAAGTAAACCATGGTGACCATGGAGAATTTTTGTAAGACTGCCAACACTGCATATCTAACATGTTTTACTCCATCTCTGCTCAAAACTACAACACAATCAATATTTACCTTTCTATGCCATTTGTTTCAGTATAAAATGGGCTTTTTTGATTCTTTTGGCACGGCTCTGTGTTATTTCACTAATTTCTTTGAGAGAATGTGAACTATTCGCCGTATCGCTGCAGAAAGGACCTCAAGTATGACTAAATTTAACTCCACTGAATGCACACTGATGCCTCTAAAATCACAAAGCAAGGTCAGACGGCCCTGTAGACAGGCTAGCCAATTTTTCATGTCTCGGTTGAGTTTCTTTTTTCATTCTTTTTTTATGCTTTCATCAAACAAACAAACAAAAGCCCAGTGCAAAGATTGATGCCTATGATAGATTGTGCACAATGCGCACTAGCTTCCTGTATGAGCCTGAAAGCTGCTTTATTAACAACTGAGGCAATTTTGGTCTGAAGTGGTCAAAGAAGAGCTCAGATGAACCCAGTACAAATGAAAGAATATGTCAGACAAGGTAAAATCGGTCCGCTTTCATCTTGCGAGCATATATTTTTGGTTTAATAAGTGTCCTAAACACGTAGCTAAGATCACCCATCATAAAGCTCATGAGCCACTGGTGAAAAAAAGCAACTTCAATCCTTGTCTAAATATGTTTACAGTCCCCTCGCCCTCAAACACGTTGATTATTGGCCCTCTTTAGAGTTCAAGATGTGCTTCAGATGTTACCGTGTTTCTAAATTCACAACAGACGCGCTCTGAATTTAATTGCATATTTGCTTGTTCTCGTATGGCGACGTCAAACACGTTCCGCTATGCAAGTAACCTAATGTATTCTCATTAAGTATATAAAAAAAATCACTTAAAAAGTAACAGAACGTATCATTAAAATCCAAAGGGCTGTACCGTTGGAATTAATAAAACAAGAAACGCGGTCTCCGCGGAAATGCTTTGACCTAAAAATACTCAAACGTTTCCTTCAAATTCATTTCGAGAGAGACAAAAAAAGCCTTGCCGTGTTCAAAGGAGCACCCTGCTAAAACAACTCATTTCCCTGCATATTTCTGTGCCCCTTGGTATTAATATCAGCCTCTTTTCAGCAAATGAGATTCATTTCTCTTGCGTGAGTGTGTGTGAAGTGTTCGCAGGCCTTGGAGCACAAGCAGCCTGCCTCTTCACGTCTGCCTGTCTCCCTTATTTATGCTTCTGCCTTCATTCACGTCATAGAAGAGACAGGCAATCAATCAGTTCTTGAATTTTAGACATTTAACCTCCTGTTTACGGATAGCTGCCCATGATATGTGTATATGAGGATGTGATAGGAATTTTTTGCATAGCTGGATAAGCATATAGCTGATATTACATCAGTTATAGCCCTATGTCTTTCTTCATTCGAAATGAAATTAAGGTTTTAGAGGAAACATTCCAGGATTTTTCTCCATATAGTGGACTTCAAGGTACAAATTGCGGTTTCAATGCAGCTTCAAAGGGTTCAACACAATCCCAGGCAAGGAATAAGGTTCTTATCTAGCAAAACGATTGGCCATTTTCTAAAAAAGAAATTTTATTTTCTAAAAAAAAATAAAATTTATATATTTTTTATCAACAAATGCTCGTTTTGCACTAGCTTGACTTCACGTAATACGTGAACACATTAGAAAGGTCATGTAGATGGAAGTACCAACCCAGTTTTTACAAAGCAAACTTGCAAAGGAAGTCAAACACTTTTTTACAAAAAAGGTAAAACAATGATGTTGGGCGATTTTGAAGTTGGAGGAGAAAATGAGATGGACTTTTTCACCCTACCCTATCTTTTTAAACCGCAAGACGAGCATTTGTGGTTTAAAAGTATAAAAATGTTTTGTTTTGTTTTCTGGAAAATGACCAATCGTTTCGCTAGATAAGACCCTTTTTCCTCAGCTGGGATCGTGTAGAGCCCTTTGAAGCTGCATTGAAACTGCAAGTTATATCTCTTTTCCAAGGAATTATGGTCTTATCTAGCAAAACGATCTGCCATTTTCTAAAAAAGAATAACATTTATATATTTTTTTTATCCACAAATGCTCGTTTTGCACTAGCGTGAACACATTAGAAAGGTCATGTAGATGGAAGTACCAACCCAGTTTTTACAAAGCAAACTTGCAAAGGAAGTCAAACACCTTTTACAAAAAAAGAGATGGACTTTTTCACCCTACCCTATCTTTTTAAACCGCAAGACGAGCATTTGTTGAAGTATATAAATGTTATTTTTTTTTAGAAAATGACTGATCATTTCGCTAGATAAGACCCTTTTTCCTCAGCTGAAGCTGCATTGAAGCTGCATTGAAACTGCAATTTGGACCTTCAAGCTGTTGATCCCCATTGAAGTCCACTATATAGAGAAAAATCCTGGAATGTTTTCCTCATAAATCTTAATTTCTTTTCGACTGAAGAAAGAAAGACGTGAACATCTTGGATGGCACTAGGGTGAGTATATTTTTATTCTGGAAGTGAACTAATCCTTCAAATGGTTTTGCTGTAGGTCACACGCGGTTAGTTCTTCATCTGTGTGTTTCAGTTTAAAAAGGTAGGGTAGGGCGAAAAACTCTCATTCTCTCCTCCAACTTTAAAATCATCAGACATCCTTGTTTTAACTTTGTCAATCCCATTTGACTTTCTTTGAATTTTTTGTTTATCTTTGTATGTTTTGTTGCTTTGTAAACACTGGGTTGGTACTTCCGTCTTACGTCACGTGACCTTTCCAACATGATTAACGTAATACATGAAGTCAAGCTAGTGCAAGATGAGCATCTGTGGTTAAAAAGTATATAAATGTGATTCTTTTATTAGTAAATGGCCAATCATTTTGCTAGAAAAGACCCTTATACCTTGCTCCAGGATCATGTAAAGCCCATTGAACATCCAATGGCAACCCAACACGGTAACAAAATCTTAAAAAACAAAAAATAAAAAACGTTAAAATGATAAAATGATAATTCTATAGGATCATGTGGCACTGAAGACTGGAGATATAGCTGCTGAAAATTCAGCCTTGCCGTCACATGAATAAAATACATTTGAACATATTTTAAAATGAAAAAGTTATTTTAAAATGTAATATTTTTGTATTTTTTTAAAAATAGCTGCAGCCTCGGTGAGCATAAGGGGCTTCTTTTAAATACATTTAAAAAAAATCTTCCCAGCCCCAAGCTTCTCAACTGTATCATATCTCATATATAACAGTTATTTCAAAATGGATATTCTATAGATTACTGTATATCTCTTTTCCATTTTAGGCCCTTTGTAAATGTACCCCTCTGGTTCTATGGGAAAATACAGGTTGAATGTTGCCTACGAGTTGGGAACGTCTAATGTTGCTTCTTATCTCGGCCATCCCTCAAGGTTTCCACAGAAAGAGCTATTTATTGTTATTGATAGTGATAGAGATATGCGTGTTCAGACAGGAGATGCTCAAGGGTGCCGTTACTGCATTAACACAATGAGTCTCATCTTGCATTGTCTTCTGATAGTGTGGAACAGGTGCAGATAGGCTGGAAAACCTAATCGCGTTTTTAAAACCATAGATATTTGTGCATCAAAACCAAAAATAGAACAGCAGCCATTTTGTGAGGGCTTGTGAATCATAATAATGAATAATGGCTTTTAATTTTCTGGCTTCCTCAAAGAGATTCATTAATTTCAGAAAACGATGTGCATTTATAACAAAAAATAGTGTTTTTTCGTTTAACGAAATTACGTTTTAGGCAATTTCGCATTGTAAAACTCATGAAACCTCTGGTTTCTTTCAAGCCCGGAAATCAGCCCCCCACAGTGACTATTTCCTTGGCCAAATGGTTAATTAGGGAAGCTAATTGCAGGGAGTGTCACAGACATTGATTGTGCTCTTATCAACTGGAGACAGCCTATGTCAGAAGACTGTGGGCTGGCTGTATGAATGATACAGTCCTGGCCGATGCCTGAACTGCAGAATGAAGGACAAACAATGGGCGAACTAATTAAAAATGCCTAATTAAAATCACCTGAGCAGAAAATCAATACTTTGTCATGGTCTGAATAGTTGACAGGAGAATTTGTCCCAGCTCCAAGCACAAGGTCTTTGCAGACATGGAAAAGTCTGACAATTAGACAATTTTAGCTGGCATATTGATTTATTTCTGAGTAAAACTGAAGATTCACAATAGACTTCATATTTTGGGAACTGAATGGATCATGAGAAGTGAGTGCTTCGTATCAGAATGGAGCCAGACCTGAATGTGAGTTGTATGTGGAGGAATGCACTCCTTTTTTTGAGGAAACTATTTCACCAGATTGCAGGGACTAAAAGTGAAGTTCATCCTTGAGAACATCTCAACCTATCCTAAAGTTAAAGACTTCTTTTCTATTATACACCAGAGGTTCACAACAGTTGAGGTCAGAAGTTTACACACCTTGCAGACTCTGCAAAATGTTAATTATTTGACCGAGGTAAGAGGGATCATACAAAATGCATGTTATTTTTTATTTAGTACTGATCTGAAATAGATATTTTACATATGTTTACATGCTGAACAGTTAAACTACTCGCTGTTCTTCAGAAAAATCATTTAGGTTCCACAAATTCTTTGGTTTTTCAGCGTTTTTGTGTATTTTTTGAACCTTTTCCAACAATGACTGAATGATTTTGAGATCCATCTTTTCACACTGAGGACAACTGAGGGACTCATATGCAACTATTCCAGAAGGCTCAAACACTCACTGATGCTCCAAAAGGAAACCTGATGCATTAAGAGCTGGGGGTTGAAAACTTTTGAACAGAATGAAGATGTGTACATTTTTCTTATTGTGCCTAAATATCATATTCATTTCATTTAGTGCTGCCCTTCAGAAGCTACAGAAGCTACTTTCATGTTTCCCAGATGACAAAATAAGTTAAATTTACCCTGATCTTCAAATTCCAAAAGTATTCGCCCCCAGCTCTTAATGCATTGTTTTTTCCTTCTGGAGCATCAGTGAACCTTCTGTAATACTTGCATACGAGTCCCTCAGTTGGATGGATCCAAATATCATACAGTCACTGTTGGAAAGGGTTCAAATACACAAAAATGCTTAAAAAAAAAAAAAAAAAAGAATTTGTGGGACCTGAAGAATTTTTCTGAAAAACAGCAGGCAGTTTAACTGTTCAGGACAAACATGGGACTCATGAACAACTGTCAGTAAAAAACAACAACAATTGTGGATCATTCAGGTAACAACACCATATTAAGAATCACCAGGGTCATTTTTATAAATTCAACTATCATTGTCTCTTGTGGACTATATATAAACGCGGTTAATGTGAAATATCTTATTCAGGGCAGTACTAAATAAAAAATAACATTCACTTTGTATGATCCCTCTTATTCTGGCAAAATAATTAACATTTTGCAGATTCTCCAAGGTGTATGTAAACTTCTGACCTCAACTGTATGCAGTTTCATGCCCAGAGCCCAGTAAACCCTAGTCATAGAAGTGGAGATGTACCTTTAATTTCAAGCTGATTGCTCACTAAAACAGCCACAGATCATGTTTTCATGCCATTTTAAGTCTTTTGTTGTAACAAAGTGGTTATATCTAAGTGTGTGAATTGTTCACTTACTTTTTTATTTCTTCCCATTAATGTTATTATATTGTTCATTCAGACAGATTTGCGAACATGGAACACACATGAACACAAGAGGCGGGATTTAACGCTTAAACCAATCATAGTTAATCATAACCATCATTGCCTCCTCTCACATGACTTTCCCTCATTTATTCTAAATTACCCCCCACCAAACTCACCACATGCTTTAGGAGGTCTGTTAAAACTCAATGGGCTCAGGGGAGGCAAGAGTAACTTTACCTGCTGGTGTCACAGTTGACCAGTGTTTCTTTAGAAAAACTGCTACATAACTTGCAGCTCTGAGGTTTTCGATGCAGACGTGAGAAAAAAAGCTACCTTAGAGCTTCTACAACACAATGGTGGGGAAAACAAACTATAATAAAGGCACAGCAGATGGTCTTGTAAACAAAAATCTACACAAAACCAAAACCCAAATGAAACACATTTTTGCAACAACACTGGCATTGTGGTCTGCGACTCCTGCATCTGATTGGTTCACTTTAAAGAATGAGGTTTCCGTGTGCACTTCCTTTAATAATGCAACAGTTCAAATGGTTTGAACTGTTCCAGCTCAATGTTTAGAGAAGCATCTGGAGAGAATTCAGACTGAAAATATCCAATCTATAGAAGGGAACGCTGGGTAGTGGTGCATCTCAGTTTCATCCACAGTGATGAAGGCTGCACCCCAGCCCCATTACGCTCCCCTTCACCGCTGCCCATTCGGCTAGGCCGTGAACCCGCCGTGCGTCTCATCCATGTGCCTGATGCTCATTATGTTCTTCACATGGCCCTGCCGTGTGTCTGTGATAGAGCTATTACGGCCCAGCGCGGCCTTTGGGATTTAACACCCCCCACCACCACCACAGACCCGGACACCTTTTATTCAATTTGACTCAATGTGCAGGAAAATACAGCCGTAATGGACAATCAAATGACAGGTCATGAGGCTCCCTGCCGCAAAAGCAATTATGAGGGGTTTTTGCCATCATGATTCTGCCAGGGAGTGCAGCTAAAATGCTCATTACGCTGGATGCAAATCCACACGCTTTCGGTCACCTTTGCCTCTGCCAGACAGGAATGCCTACCTTCACTTATTATGCAAGCATTGCAGTCTATTCAATTATTCCACGTTTCTCAGAGAGTACAGATTGTACCTCCATGGTTACTGAGGGTGATGTTGAGGACAGGTCATGAGGGTT
>NC_133371.1:36448236-36483624 GCF_049309525.1 Garra rufa
CGCTAGGAACACAAGCATGCTATTTACGCTCATTCAAGTAAGCAGTGTATACATAATTTCCTAACTTCCAAATCCGAGAGGCGAGGCTGTTGCATTAGCAATGAGCGAGCCGAAAGCCACATCAATGGGAACCGACAGATACAGCGCTGTGGTTCCGGAAGGATCAAAGGCTGTGTTATTGAATTTAGCGGGGGAGAATCAAGCTCTTTATTCAGGTTGGAGCGCTATCAGGGAGGGGAGAGGAGCCCATCACTGCTCTGAATGAGGGAAAGAGCCGCCTGGAGGCCGAGCCTCAGAGGAACGTCACCAATGAATTATTCACAGATAGGAAAGGCTAGCTACCGGCTGCTCTCCATCCCTCTATTTCCTGCTTTTGCCATCTTTCTTTGCTATTTTCACAGTGTCTCTGTGCAGCTATATCCTTTTTTAACTCATTATTTCCATCTTTGTCACAGGTGCTGAATTGTCTATTATGACTGCCAATCACTAGCACAAGCTCTCCAGATTTCATTCTCTCTTTCCGTCCAACAACACACTCCGCTGACCAGATCATTAAACGAATAGTTCACACAAAAATTTATTCTGGCATTTCACTCACCCTCATCATGTCTCACACAATTGACTTGACTTTCAGGCTTCCAAAAGGACACAAAAACACCATAAAAGTGCTTTTGATGTCCATATGACTCTTGAACTACAGTATATTCCAAGTCTTAAATCATATGGTAGCTTGAGATTGACAGATTGAGTTTTAAATTGCCTAAATTGTCTATTGTATGACTTCAGAAAACTTGGCATGCAATGCATCAGTCGTATAGACCATATTTTTGGTGCTTTTTCAGTACAATTTTGTCCATGGATAAAAAGTCATGTGGGTTTTGGATCACATGACAATTTTCATTTTTGTTTTCTATATGTACATACAGTATACATTGTCAGCAGTTACAGTTAAGGTCAAAAGTTTACATACACCTTGCAGAATCTGCAAAATATTAATTATTTGACCAAAATAAGAGGGATCATACAAAATGCATGTTATTTGTTATTGAATGCTGACCTGAAAAGGATATTTCACATAAAAGACATTTTTACATATAATCCACAAGAGAAAATAATAGTTAAATTTATAAAAATGACCCTGCTTAAAAGTTAACATACACTTGATTCTTATGATGCTGTTACCTGAATGATCCACAGCTGTTTTTTTATAGCTGTTCATGAGTCTCTTGTTTGTCCTGAATAGTTAAACTGCAAAATCTTTGTTTTTTCAGCACTGATGTGCATTTTAACCCTTTCCAACAATGACTATGATTTTGAGATCCATCTTTTCACACTGAGGACAACTATTACAGAAGGTTCAAATGCTCACTGATGCTGCAGAAGGAAACACAATGCATTAAGAGCCAGGGGTGAAATTTTTTTAACAGAATGAAGATGTGTACATTTTTCTTATTTTGCCTAAATATATATTTTTTTTCATTTAGTAGTGCCCTTCAGAATCTACAGAAGATACTTACAAGTTTCCCAGAAGACAAAATAAGTGAAATTTACCCTGATCCTCACATTCCAAAAGTTTTCACCCCCCAGCTCTTAAAGGGATAGTTCACCCAAAAATGAAAATTTGATGTTTATCTGCTTACCCCCAGTGCATCCAAGATGTAGGTTACTTTGTTTCCTCAGAAAAACACAAACGAAGATTTTTAACGAAAACCGGTGCAGTCTGCCAGCCTTATCATTGATGTGGATGGGCACCAGACCTTTAAAAGTAAACAAAAACATGCACAGACAAATCCAAATTACACCCCGCGGCTCGTGATAATACATTGATGTCCTAAGACACGAAACGATCGGTTTTTGTGAGAAACTGAACAGTATTTATATCATTTTTTACCTTTGATACACAGCCACGTCCATCTGTAATGTGCATCAGTCACGTCACATGAGCACGCGCTCTGGCGTAGAATACGCAAACGTCGTAAGGGGAAATCAGTGAAAAGTCCCGGATGAGTTTGCGCAAACTAACGTAATCTTTTAGCTTTAAATCGGTTTGAACAATCAGGATAAGCGCAAGTAATTACCATTTTGAATAGCCGCTATACACACAATCTCTGTGCACTGTGTAAACAATGAGTGTCGTATACATGCGACAGATCGCTTCCGGCGTTTGCGTATTCTACGCCAGAGCGCGTGCTCATTTGACGTAACTGATGCCAAACTCGTGCACATGACAGATGGACGTGGCTGTGTATCAAAGGTAAAAAATGATATAAATACTGTTCAGTTTCTCACAAAAACCGATCGTTTCTTGTCTTAGGACATCAATGTATCGTCACGAGCCGCGGGGTGTAATTTGGATTTGTCTGTGCATGTTTTTGTTTACTTTTAAAGGTCTGGTGCCCATCCAGGTCAATGATAAGGCTGGCAGACTGCACCGGTTTTCGTTAAAAATCTTCGTTTGTGTTTTTATGAGGAAACAAAGTCACCTACATCTTGGATGCATTGGGGGTAAGCAGATAAACATCAAATTTTCATTTTTGGGTGAACTATCCCTTTAATGCATTGTTTTTCCTTCTGGAGCATCAGTGAGCGCTTGAACCTTCTGTAATAGTTACATACGAGTCCCTCAGTTGTCCACAGTGTGAAAGGATGAATGACAGTATAATCTACTATGTTCTCTTTCTATTAGGGTAAAATATGATCCAAACATGTTTTTACCCAGTTTTACCTCTTCTCCTGAAAAAGCAATGAAAGAAAGAGAGAGAAAAAATGTATTTGTTGTCTTCCTTCCATTTTTCTCATTTCTACCTCTCTCTCCATCTCCCTCTCTCTCTCTGTGGGAGAGGTCTTAGCTGGAAACATGTAATTTTGCTCAGTTTCTGGCCTCTTTGCCCCCATCTCCCACCTCTGGATGACTCATTAGGTAGTGCTCCGTTTCAGCTCCCTGTTATTTATGCAGATAAAAAAGGCAAATTAATGACGGGCACCCGGGGAGGCACCACACAGCCCGGGAAGGGAAAATGAAAGGCTTGAACAGGAGACACAATGTGTGCAGCCGGCGACGCGTTCACCAAATCAGTCGAGCGAAGCATTTACATGTTTGCCACTTAAACTGTCCCAGTGGTAAAAATCAAACTGGCAAATCAATGACAGTAATTCTAGAATTCACCCTTGACATATAGTTTGTTAAGGTCACGGTTGCGTAATTGACAACTGGTAATTTATCACAGTCACCTCAATGGATTGTTAAAGGGACAGTTCATCCAAAAATGAAATTTCTGTGGGTATTTACTCACCCTTATGTCATTTTTAAATCTGTAAGACCTTTGTTCATCTTCAGGACACAAATTAAGATATTTTTGATGAAATCCAAGAGCTTTCTCATCCGGAATAGACAGCAATGCAACTGACACTTTCAAGGCCCAGAAAGGTAGTAAGAACATCGTCAAAATAGTCCTTGTGAGAATGTTTTGAAGATGAATGAATACGGGTTCGGAACGACATGAGGGTGAGTAATTAATGACAGAATTTTATGATGGACTACAGTGAGAAAAAAAAAATTATTGAATCCCCTGCTGATTTGGTACGTTTGCCTACTGAGAAAGAAATAATCAGTCTATAATTTTAATGGTAGGTTTATTTGAACAGTGAGAGACAGAATAACAACAACAAAAAAAATCGAAAAAAAAAAATGCATTTATAAATTAATTTGCATTTTAATGAGTGACAAAACATGACTTAGTACTTGGTGGCAAAACCCTTGTTGGCAATCACAGAGGTCAGACGTTTCTTGTAGTTATCCACCAGGTTTGCACACATCTCAGGAGGAATTTTGTCCCACTCCTCTTTGCAGATCTTCTCTAAGTCTAAGGTTTTGAGGCTAATGTTTGGCAAATTGAACTTTTAGCTCCCTCCTTAGATTTTCTATGGGATTAAGGTCTGGAGACTGGCTAGGCCACTCCAGGACCTTAATGTGTTTCTTCTTGAGCCATTCCTTTGTTGCCTTGGCCGTGTGTTTTGGGTCACTGTCATGCTGGAATACCCATCCACGACCCATTTTCAATGCCCTGGCTAAGGGAAGGAGGTTCTCACTCAAAATTTGATGGTACATGGCCCTGTCCATCGTCCCTTTGATGCGGTGCAGTTGTCCTGCCCCCTAAGCAGAAAAACACCCCTAAAGCATAATGTTTCCACCTCCATGTTTGACGCTGTGGATGGTGTACTTGGGCTCATAGGCAGCATTCCTCCTCCTCCTCCAAACATGGCGAGTTGAGTTGATGCCAAGGAGCTCATTTTGATGATCTGACAACACTTTCACACAGTTCTCCTCTGAATCATTCAGTTGTTCATTGGCAAACTTCAGATGGGCCTATACATGTGCTTTCTTGAGCAGGGGGACCATGCAAGTGCTGCAGGATTTCAGTCCTTCACGGCGTAGTGTGTTACCAATTGTTTACTTGGTGACTATGGTCCCAGCTGCCTTGAGATCATTGACAAGATCCTCCCATGTAGTTCCTCACCGTTCTCATGATCATTGAAACTCCACGAGGTGAGATCTTGCATGGAGCCCCAGACCGAGGGAGATTGACAGTTATTTTGTGTTTCTTCCATTTGCGTATAATCGCACCAACTGTTGTACATTCCAAAAGTTTTCACCCCCAGCATTGTTTTTCCTTCTGGAGCATCAGTGAACATTTGAACATTCTGTAATAGTTGCATATGAGTCCCTCAGTGTGAAAAGATATAAATGAGAGTGTAATCTACTATGTTCTCTTTCTATTGGGGTAAAATATGATCCAAACACAGTTTTACCTCTTCTCCTGAAAAAGCAATGAAAGAAAGAGAGAGAAAAAACATGTATTTGTCGTCTTCATTCCTTTCAATTGTTTTCTTGGTGACTATGGTCCCAGCTGCATTGAAATCATTGACAAGATCCTCCCGTGTAGTTCTGGGCTGATTCCTCACCGTTCTCATGATCACTGAAACTCGACAAGGTGAGATCTTACATGGAGCCCCAGACTGAGGGAGACTGACAGTTATTTTGTGTTTCTTCCATTTGCGAATAATTGCGCCAACTGATGTCACCTTCTCAACAAGCTGCTTGTCGATGGTCTTGTAGCCCATTCCAGCCTTGTGTAGGTCTACAATCTTGTCCCTGACATCCTTGGACATCTCTTTGGTCTTGACCATGGCGTAGAGTTTGGAATCTGATTGAATGATTGCTTCTGTGGAAAAGTGTCTTTTATACAGGTAACAAACTGAGATTAGGAGCACTTCCTTTAAGAGAGTGCTCCTAATCTCAGCTTGTTACCTGTATAAAAGACACCTGGAAGCCAGAAATCTTGCTGATTGATAGGGGATCAAATACTTATTTCACTCATTAAAATGCGTGAAACTTTTTTGAAATGCGTTTTTCTGTTATTATTCTGTCTCTCATTTAAAATAAGCCTATCATTAAAATCATAGACTGATAATTTCTTTGTCAGTGGGCAAACATACAGAATCAGCAGGAGAACAAACATTTTTTTCCATCAGTATATCCCTTTAAAGAGTTTATAGAAGAGGGAAGAAAATATCCCAGACTTGCATTGTGAATTAATGTGATTTCATCATCTATCTCTTCAAGGACCTGTTTTGCATCTTAAATGAGCTTTAAATTTTAGATTTGTTAAGTATGATTTCCCAGCAGAAACAGTTTGTGGCTCTCAGGTAAACACCTTCGGCACTGCACTGAAGTGGTTACACTCTAGCGCGTTTTAGCACAAAACACTTTCAGCGCCCTCACGCAGGGCGTGTGAGGAGAGTGACATTTGAGAAGCTTTTTAGAGCGAAACTGAGAGCGGCACGCACACTGCGAGGGGCGTTTAGAGAATAAAACCACTCTGAAGGAGGAGCCGAAGACGCTTTCTCTCTAGGCCGATAGACATTATAGCAGTGGGCTAGATGAGACTGACCTTCAGTATACACCGGGCCAGATGTCTTTGTGGATGGATCCCCAGCTGCTCGATATAAAGAGAGTATTAAGTTATTGCCGGCTATACAGTGGACTTAAGACGTGAGGCGTCGTGAGACAAGGCCAAGGCTGAGCTTGAGTTTTATTGTGCTGCTTGTAATGCTCACTGCTTTTATAACTTCTGTCATAAGCTCTTTTATTTGAAAACTTCACGGCGAGCGGGTTTATAAACAGCTCTCCGGTTTATTTTCCATCTCGGGAATCCTGTCAGCTAACCTCAAAATGTAAAGTACGACGAGTTAGTGTGATGTGCTCTTTGCCAGATGCGTTGCATAAGAAAAACCATCAAATAAATGATGCATTATCGTGAGAAATCCCTCAGACCGCATTTTTGAGACTAAAAGGTCTATGTTAAAATAAAGACAAACATGCTCATATTTTTTCTATTTTCCGAGGATACGTTTGACTTTAACATGATATGCTGGCACACGTCTCTACACAGCTAAAGATAAACGATCCCCCTAAAAGCGCCGCAGAACATTCATCCACTCTGAAAAAGACCCCGACTTCGAATTGGAAGTGGAAAGAGAGTGCTTAAATTGAAAGAGAAGCAGAGGGGGGAGAACGATGAAGAATGAGCGAATGAGATGAAAGAGTAGACAGAAGGACTCAGAGCTGAACTAATGCCGCGTTTGATCCCTTTCTACGGTGGGCGGCTGCCAGGCCCCGGCTGCAGGTATCAGGATTCAAGAGATGCAGGTTCAGGAAGACGCTGTTTAAATGTGTGCCATCAGAGAGAAAGCAAAGACATGAGAGCTCAGAACATGCATCATGAAATAAAAAAGACTGTGGCTGATGGATATAATACATGCCAAAATGAAACTAGGTTTCTGTGTTTTCTGTTGTTAAAGAGCTTCAACAACTGAATGTTGAAAAGCTGGTTGTCAGCATTACTGCAGCATTAAATCATTGACAAAATCCGACAAACAATATTTTCATCAATTAAAATTAAATGCAAAATGTAATTTATTTCTGTTATCAAAGTTACATTTTCAGCATCATTACTCCAGTCTTCAGTGTCACATAATCCTTCAGAAATCATTCTAATTTGCTGATTTGCTGTTCAAGAAACATTTTTATTATTATTATCAAAATTTAAAACAGTTCAGTACATTTTTTTTCAGGATACATTTATGAAATAAAAAGCTTTTGTAACATTATACATAATACAATTTAAAAGCTTTTTTGGAAAGAAATTATGGAAATTCATACTTTTATTTAGCAAGGATGCTTTAAATTGATCAATAGTGATGATCAATTTGACATTTATAATGTTACAAAAGATTTCTATTTCAGATAAATGCGTTTCTTCTGAACTTTCTGTTCATCAAAGAAACCTGAAAATTATATTCAGCTGTTTCTCAACATAACAGTCAATGTTTTTTGAGCAGAAAATCTGAATATTGGAATAATTTTTCTGAATGATCATGTGACTGGAGTAATGATGCTAAAAATTCAACTTTGAAATCACAGAAATAAATGACATTTTAAAATATATTTAAATAAAAAAAGTTATATTTTAATACAATTTTAAATAGTAAAAATATTTCTAAATTTTACTGTTCTTTTTCTGCAGTTTGGATAAAATAAATGCAGGCTTGGTAAGAGAAAAAACTGCCCAAAAACTTTTGTCTGGTAGTGTAGATGCCCCCTGTTTTCAAAATTTTGGGTTTTCAAGTCCCCGTAATGCCATTGTCATGTAAATAAATGACCAAAATACATAAGTTTTCCTTTTTTTAATTGAAAATGGTGTAGTGTTAAATTCATTTTAATATAAAAACAATCCAATTAAAATTCAAAACATGCAAGTGTGTTGTTAAATGTAATATTTTAGGTCAAAAGGGTTTAGCTGACAAAAAAGTTAAAAGGGAACATCGCATGCCCATTTTCCACAAGTTAGTATGATTCATTAGGGCCCTCATGAAATATCCGCTACATGCTTTTTTTTACAATTCCTCAATGGTCATGTAAAACAGCATCCTTTTTACCTAGTCAAAAACAGCTCTGTTCACAGCTAACCGTTTCGGTGCATGTCTCTTTAAAAGTTAAATGAGCTCACTTCGCCCCTCTTCTGTTTTATTGTGTATTCAGTGTCGCGTTACTACTGAAAAAAAAAAGAAAAAAAAAAACCAATCCAAAACTAATGGTGTCAGGAGAAAATGACGTCTAATGCCTGCTTCCCATCAGCATAACTTCATCGTCACTTCAGCTGCAGTGGCTGCTCACACTTGCTGTGCGAAACCGGCCTTATGTTTACTTTTATGTCCAACTACAAAACACCTGCATTGCTTATGATACATTGTTGTCGCTACAGCTGCTTGAGCACAGAGAAAATGGCGGACAGTGTATAACTGGCTGAGGGCAGAAATATGCTAATAAGGGACAGTCCGTCAACAGCCATGGGCGGGGCCTGAGCAATATAACATCATACTGCTCAGAAAATCAAAACGGCTTGATAATTCAGACTGTTTGGTGTTTAGAGGATTAAAAAATAAGTGTGTGGATTTTTATCGTTGTAGGAAGGTTGTGTCCACTCACTCATATGCAAACACCATGTAGAAGTTTCTTTTGCTTCTGATGCACCCTTTAAGAATCCCTGCTGTAACATATTCTGAGAATTGCTATATATAAATTTTATCATCCATATGTCACAAGCAGTCATGATTTGAAGTATCGTGTTTGTACCAAAATGTGGGATGAGTTGTGCCCTGAAGTTTTCTACTTAAGGTTAGCAATCTGTTTAAATCCCTAAAACTCTAAAAGCATAAGCAAAAATAACTCTTAGCAAACACCTCTAAATATTCAGTATATTCTCTCCGTTCCTTTATTCTCCAGTCTAGCAGTTTATTCATGCACACACATTTAATATACTCTTTATTTCCGCGGATTTCATTAAAACCGTATTATGTAGAATCTTGCAAAGTGTTTTGTTTGAGACAGCAGAAGCTAAGACTGTAGGGAAGCATGATCCCGAGAGATAAGCGGTAACAAACATGAAAAAGCAACGTGAGAGAGCCAAAATCATCCCCCCAATAACAGACGCTGATTTAGAGGCTCTTCTTCCCACATCTGACCCTCCTCCTCATCACCATCCAGCCTCTCCAGCGCTTTGCGGCACAGATTACAAGGTTTCAGAGAATCAATCAAGAATTCCTCTCTGTCTCTCTCGTGAGTATGCACATTATGCACGAACATAAGACATCAAATGAGCAGAACCACCATCATCACTGCAAACCACTGCTATATTATGAATGAGAGTAAATTATCAAAGCAGATATATTGCAAACTGAGCTTATATAAGCCTCGTATATCTATCACAGTGCTGCAGCTTTTCTGAATTGTAACCCGTCTGGCTGTCTTTCTAAACAAAGTACCACTAACAAACCCCTAACCCTAAATGAAAACTTGCATTTTTGCTGTAATCTAAGTCATGTAAGTGTCTATTTACACTAACTCCACCCACGAACGTGTGGTTGGGCTACACGACAACATTACAAAAAAAAGGGTCCCAAAGAACAGCTCAAGTGGCCCCCTTTTGCCAAACTTGTACTTCTCCCTTTTTACATCTCATATCACATTGGAAAGCCATTTATTTTCAATAAAAAAAGGAAATAATTGAAAAGTTGCCTAATGGGTGTTTATCAGGAAGGGTTAAGGTTAGGTGTATGGCTTTATTGTGCCAATAAGGCAAAATCCATTTAATAACTTTTTTTTACTTACTATAATTTACACTCGTTTTTTTACGTACTACAATACTGAGGTGCAGATATCTGCTACTATTTACAGTAAGTACAGTTGAGGTCAAAAGTTTACATCCCCCTTTCAGAATCTGCAAAATGTTAATTATTTTAACAAAATAAGAGG
Source organism: Garra rufa (assembly GCF_049309525.1). NCBI lineage: Eukaryota > Metazoa > Chordata > Actinopteri > Cypriniformes > Cyprinidae > Garra > Garra rufa. The sequence continues at coordinate 36,458,111 of NC_133371.1, forward strand.
GATCATACAAAATGCATGTTATTGTTTATTTAGTACTGACCTGAAGAAGATATTTTACATAAAAGATGTTTACATATGTGACCCTGGACCACAAAACCAGTCATAAGGTTAAATTTTACAAAACTGAGATGTATACATCATATGAAAGCTCAATAAATAAGATTTCTATTGATATATGGTTTGTTAGGATAGGACAATATTTGGCCGAGATACATCTATTTGAAAATCTGGAATCTGAGGGTGCAAAAAAATCAAATTACTGAGAAAATCACCTTTAAAGTTGTCCAAATTAAGTTCTTAACAATGCATATTACTAATCAAAAATTACATTTTGATATATTTACAGTAGGAATTTTACAAAATATCTTCATGGAACATGATCTTTACTTAATTTCCTAATGATTTTTGGCATAAAAGAAAAATCTAAAATTTTGACCCATACAATGTATTTTTGACTATTGCTACAAATATACCCCAGCGACTTAAGACTGGTTTTGTGGTCCAGGGTCACATATAGTTCACAAGAGAAAATAATAGGTTAATATGACCCCGTTTCAAAAGTTTACATCCCCTTAATTTTTAATACTATGTTGTTACATGAATGATCCACAGCTGTGTTTTTTTTTTCCTTTTAATAGTGATAGTTATTCATGAGTCCCTCGTTTGTCCTGAACAGTTAAACTGCCTGCTGTTCTTCAGAAAATCCTTTAGGTGCCACAAATTCTTTGGTTTTCCAATATTTTTGTATATTTGAACATGGATTTCCAACAATGACTGTACATCTTTTCACACTGAGGACAACTGAGGGACTCATATGCAACTATTTCCGAAGGCTCACTGATGCTCCAGAAGGAAAAACCATGCATTAAGAGCCGGAGGGTGAAAACGTTTGAACAGAATGAAGATGTGTATATTTTTCTTATTTTGCCTAAATATCATATATTTTCATTTAGTACTGCCCTTCAGAAGCTACAGAAGATAGTTATATGTTTCCCAGAAGACTAAATAAGTTAAATTTACCCTGATCTTTAAATTCAAGAAGTTTTTATATTAAAACTCATATTTTTATATATTAAAACTTATTTTTTAATTAGTAATATGCATTGCTAAAAACTTCATTTGGACATCTTAAAGCTGATTTTCTCAATATTTACATTTTTCTGCATCCTCAGATTCAGATGATGTATAAATCCCGATTTAAAAGAATTGATCCTTACGACCGGTTTTGTGGTTCAGGGTCACATATTCTCTTTTTCCAACTATCATTAAGCTTATTGTTAGATGTATAAACCTGCAAAAACAACATTACAACTATGAATATCAATATAATTAAATAATAATTATCAAATTTCATCCATTTTCACACCATTTTTCCCAGAACTTTTTGCGGACCCCAGATTGAAAACCACCGCTTTATGGTATAACATACCCATAATGCCTGCTGAGATGAAGCCCACCCATAAAACATTTGTTTCCGGCCCTGTAAATTTAATCAACAGTCCTGACAGTAAACGGTTTCTGCGAAATGAGCTGGCTCATGTCGACCTTCAAAACTAATGAGAAGAAACAATCCAACCCACTAAAGAGCAGAGAATGCATCACACAAAGATGGAGGACAAAGACAAAATATTTCAAAAAGCATTTTCTGAATCATTACGGCATTTATGGGCACACACAGCAGAACTAATATGACAAAAGACTTTTGCGAAAAAAATGAAAGAGAATGTCAGTTATGCCACACATTATTTGTGCATAACATGAAATAAAGAAGCATTCTCTAAACAAGAATGAAATAAATGTTGGTTTCTCAGTGCAACAGGCATTTAAGATCTTTAAACTCACGTGTCTGCTGAAGAATTCATCCACTTCCTCTTGAAGTTTTTTCTGGCACTCCGGATGGAGCGCTAACAGGTAGCATGCGAATCCTAGCGTGTTGCTGCTCGTTTCATAACCGGCCAAGAGGAAGATGAAGGACTGACCGACAACCTCATCCTCCGTCATCATTCTCTTCTGCTGAGTGCGTTTGGTGGACTCATGTCCAGGTACATTTTCCTGTCCGTTGTCCAATCCCTGATCGGTGCAAGCCTGCTCATCAGCGTCATTGACCACATCAAAGTGCTCCAGAGACAAATGCTCACTGCTGGCCCTGACATCCAGCATCAGCTGCAGGAAGTCTCGCCTCCGCTGTAGAAAAGCACAATCATAAACATTAAGGCTGGGTTTTGATACAAATGTGACCCTGGACCACAAAACTAGTCATAAGGGTACATTTTTTCATCATCTGAAAGCTGAATAAGTAATCTTTCCATTGATGTATGGTTGTTAGGAGGTCGAGATTGTTGGTCGAGATACAACTATTTGAAAATCTGGAATGTGAGGATGCAAAAACAAAATGAAAATATTGAGAAAATCACCTTTAAAGTGGTCCAAATGAAGTTCTCAACAATGCATATTACTAATCAAAAATTAAGTTTTGATATATTTGCGGTAGGAAATTTACAAAATATCTTCATGGAACATGATCTTTACTGAATATTCAAATGTTTTTTGGCATAAAAGGAAAATGATTTTGACCCATACAATGTATTGTTGGCTATTGCTGCAAATATACCCATGCTACTTAAAACTGGTTTTGTGGTCCAGGGTCACAAATTCCATGATTAATTTCTATTCTGATTCACAAGCTTGTGATTTGATTCAAATTCCTATTCGATGTTGATTTTTTTGGGATAAAAAATGCTGTAAAATATACATGCGAGTCAGTTATTACATTACTATAATACTGAAGGTTAAAATTGACTTATTTGTATACAAATGCTTAAATTACACTCAATTAAGCTTTTATAATAATAATAAAGTTATTATGTATTATAATTATTAATATAATTACATAATTATATTTCTACTCTGATTCATTTCTTTTAAAATATAAACATTTAAATGGTATCTGTCATAAAAAACAGATTTATTCAAACATATACTAAACATTGAAGAAGAGCAAAAATTATAAAGAATACAGTGCCTTGCAAAAGTATTCATACCCCTTCATTTTTTTCACATTTTGTTTTGTTGCAGCATTATGTAATTTAACTGCTTTAAATTAGTTTTCCCCATATCAATTTACACTCCATACACCATAATAATGACAAAGCAAAAAACAGATTTGCAACTTTTACACATTTATTAAAAATAAAACACTGAAATAAGTACATTGCATAAGTATTCATACCTTTAACTCAGTACATAGTTGAAGCACCTTTACAGCCTCAAGTCTTTTTGGGTATGATGTGACAAGCTTTGCACATCTGCATTTGTCAATTATTCGCCATTCTTTGCCTCACCTTTTCACCTCTCAAGCTCTGTCAGCTTGGATGGGGGCTGGCAGACATTTTCTAGAGTCCTAGTTGTTCCAATCGTCTTCCATTATGGATGATGCTTCTGTGAAACTTCAATGCAGCAGATTTTTTTTCTGAACTCTTCCCTAGATCATTGCCTTAACGCAAGTCTGTCACTGAGCTCTACAGGCAGTTATCTTGACCTCAGGACTTGGTTTTTGCTCTGATATGCATTTTCAGCTGTTAGACCTTTTCTGAGAGGTGTGTGCCTTTCTAAATCATACTCATTCAAATGAATTTGCCACAGTTTAACTCCACTCGAAGTGTAGCAACATCTAGAAGCAATATGAATGCTCCTGAGCTAAATTTGGAGTGTCCCAGAAAAGGGTATGAATACTTATGCAACGGGATCTTTTCAGTTTTTTATTTCTAATAAATTTGTAAAGTTGTTACAAACCTGTTTTGTGCTTTTTTCATTATGGTGTATGAGATGTAGATTGATGTGGAAAAAAGTAATTTAAAGCAGTTTAACATAATGCTGCAACAAAACGTGGAAAAAAATGAAGGGGTATGAATACTTTTGCAAGGCACTGTATGTTATATGGTTCATATATTTAGCAAAATGCTCCTCTATATAGTTCATTTTTCTACCTAATGAGTTTATGGTCAGTTTTTCTGAGGTAAATGTGACGCTACGTGACATTGTTTACAAGCTGTTATATTGACGTCTTTCTGCAGTTGAAACACTGATTGAATGATTACATGAGACAGGATGTGGATTTCAATAGGTTGTACTTCCCTTTTAACATACCTTCGGGTGTTTATTCATGTTTATTTTGTTCTGAAACTGGTATTAAAGTGGAAGAGATTATTCTTGCTACCACTTCTCCTGAACTGAGGCGAAAATTTATTGCGATTTACAGGCTCACTGCAATATTCCCTTCATTATCTGAAAACAGGCTAGACTAATCGATTCTTGGGATTTAAGAATCAACATCGTTTCATAAAAACGAAAATCGATTAAAATCATGAAATCAATATGTTTTTACTCAGCCCTAAAGAACATGTTTTTATGGTTGATACCAAGGAATGATTCATTAATTTGTTCAATCACAGCCATACCTGTTCTGGGGTAAGATCATCTCTCTGTTTAATCATCTTCTGGATGCATTTGATAAAAAAGATGTTCATCTCATCTCTTGATTTATTGGGAAGGAGACCAGCAAGAGGCTGAAGCAGAAATGGAAATGCCACTAGAGCAAAACCAAGAAAAACAACAGTCAGAAAATGCAACTTTTTCTTTTACTTGTATAATAAAAATGCTAATCGCTATATCAGCATAATGAAAATTAGTTTCATATTATCATCAGTTGGAAGCATATTCCAAGCTCTGATATCCATTATACAATAATGATGCTGAAATGAACGCTGCCTGTAATGAGTTGATTGAACGTACTGAAGAATATCATGACGGGTCTGAAGAAGGTGAAAGCGAAGAACTTGGAGGCGTGGTGCACAAAAGGGTCATCAGGATTGTTTTGAGAATCCACCTGCGTACCGAATGCCACACTGGCAATTACGTCCATCGTGAAGCAGCCGAAACACCTGCAAAACAAACATGTTAATATATAATATATAATAATAAAATAATCAGATGAACAGATGCGCTCTCATATGCTCAAAGAAACTCATACTTGTGGATGTTGAAACTGTTACCGGACTCTGCGTGGCTCTTTAGGTTTCTCAATAACGTCTCTGTGGCCGTGTTGATGAGGGGAACCATCTGCAAAGCAAATATTGTGCCCAAACAGATATCAGAATCAGTAAACACCACAAACCAAAGCAAAGGAGTTAGATTACAACAAATTGAAGCCGAGCCGATAACAAGTGATAAATGCAGTCTAATGCCTCTTAAAGAACCAAAAAAGCACAGAACAAATAATGTACTGTAAATGGCTTGTGCAGACAGGTTTGGTCGGATATAAAGACGTAGGCTCTGTTGATTGAATAATTCCCACATCCACCCCTAAAAAAGCACAGGAAACAGCCATGAGGCAAGTCCATTAATGGCTTTTGATCCCTGAGAGCATAACCAGCGGGTAAAAGGCTCAATATTATGATCTCAAGAAATGACTGGTTAATTAATTGAGGTATTTATTAAGAACAAACCACAAAACTGTTTAAAACACCATGAGCTATTTGGATTCCATTGAGTAAATACCACTTGTACACTTATAAAAACTGACAGTACAGTGATTTTTTTGTGGAAAGTTACCATGATATTACTATTATCATTCCCACATTTTGTAATTCATGACTTTTTATGACTTTTCAATTAAGTTTCTAATAATTTGAGTCACTAAATGAGAATTTGTTAAATGCAGAATGCATTTAATGCATTTTTACCAGTTTTGGAATTGACTCAAAAGAATTACAACTTTTATTTTTTATTTATATGTCTAATAAATATTTTATAGTTGAGCACAAGCTTGAAAAAATCTTTCTGATTATCAGTGCCGATATGAAGAATTTTTATGGTTATCAATATTGGTAATTTCAAAACCGATTTGCCGATAAAATAATTTAAGGAATTTAATAACATTTAAAGAAAGTTTTTGTCAGAGCCCTTGTTATTCTTAATTTTGACATTAATTGTAATTTTTACACCAGACATAAATAGCAGTTCAAAATATCGGTTATCGGTCTACTTGATCTGTAATAATCGTTATCAGCCCTGAGAAACACATATCGGTCGACCCCTAGTTTTAATTCATTTCCATGACTTGCAGGCATATGTAGGTAAAATACAATGTTACCCTTGATACTACAATAAATGGTATTTACATGTAATCGGTTTTGAAAATTACTGATACCGATAACCATAAAAATAGCTATTATCAGCGCTCTGAAAAACTAACTTTAAATGGTTTAAAATTATTTTATCGGCAAATCGGTTATGAAAATGACTGATATCGATAACCATAAAAATGCCTAATATTGGCGCTCTGACAAAAACTTTCGTTAAATACCTTTAAATTATTTTAGCAGTAAATCGGTTTTGAAATGGCCAAAACCAGTAACCATAAAACTGCTTAATATCGGTGCTCTGATAAAAACTTTCTTTAAATGCTTTTAAATTATTTTAGCAGTAAATCGGTTTTGACATGGCTGATACCAGTAACCATAAAACTACTTTAAAAATACTTTATACATACTTTAAGATTTAATTCATTTCCATGACTTGCAGGCATATGTAGATAAAACACAGTTTTACCTTGTTTGATATATACTATGCTAAACATATAGCATAATAATATTCCAAGGTATTTACATGTTGCTCCAAAGAACATGGTAACATTTGTGAATTCCATTTATATATTAAATATGCATTGTAGTATAGCATCTTCTTGCTAAAACATTTTCATTTCTATTCAAAATGCATTTCTTTGTAAGCGGCTGAAAGGAACCGACTACACAGCTTGGTCTGTTTCGTTCGGTCTATTCATTCACGAGCAAAGGGCCAGAAATGACACAAAGAGCCTGAGACAGATTAAGCTACTCTAGACGCACGATTCTTGGAACTGCACTTCTTCACACCTCTGTATCTCAGCGAGATGAGAGGTTGTCCATGCTCTGTGTTCAAGGCTATGGCTTTCCTCCCTGACACCCATGACTGCAGCCGTGATAAGCCAGCAGCTCTTATGAGACCTATTGATCCTGTCTGCTCAGAAAGAGAGCGGGAGAAAAAGATACAGAACTGGTCTGTATAAGAGGAAAGAGGGACGGAGAGAAAGATATAGGAAGAACAAAAGTGTAAGAAAGAAAAGATGCTATGTACAGGCTGTTCTGTCTAGATCAAACGAGTAAACCTGATTATCATCTTGTTCTATTATCAGTTCTGATGTAAAGTTACTTTGCTAATAGATTACTTAGATTACTAATTATTAAGATTACTTAATAGAATTTTCATGCTAGTATAGCCTGGTGAGTTAAGGCAGGTCATACAGATTAATTGAATGCAGTTGGTAAAGCTAATCTAACCCCAAAGTCAAATCGGTTTTGAAAATTACTAATACCGATAACCACAAAAATGCTTAATATCAGCGCTCTGACAAAAACTTTCTTTACATGCTTTTAAATTATTTTATCTGCAAATCAGTTTTGAAAATGACTGATACCGATAACCACAAAAATACATAATATCGATGCAATGACAAAAACTTTTTTTAAATGCTTTTCAAATTAGTTTTTAAAATGACAGATACCGATAACCACAAAAAAAGCATAATATCGGCGCTCTGACATAAACTTTCTTTGAAAGCTTTTAAATTATTGTATTGGCAAATCAGTTTTGAAACTAACTGATACCGATAACCACAAAAATTCTTAATATCGGCGGTCTGACAAAAACTATCTTTAAATGCTTTTCAAATTATTTCATCTGCAAATTGGCTTTGAAAATGACTCATACCGATAACCATAAAAATGCATAATATCGACGCTATGACAATTAAAAAAAAAATGCTTTTAAATTATTTAATCTGCAAATTGGTGTTGAAAATTACTGATAACAAAAAAACGGAATATTGGCACTCTGATAAAAACTTTATTTAACTGCTTTCAAATTATTTATCGGCATATCGGTTTTGAAAATGACTGATACCGATAACCATAAAAATGCTTAATATCAGCATGCTGACAAAAAAATTCTTAGAAAGCTTTTAAATTATTTTATCGGCAAATCAGTTTTGAAACTGACTGATACCAATAATCACGATAACCATAAAAATGCTTAATATCGGCGCTTTGACAAAAACTTTCTTTGAAAGCTTTTAAATTATTTCACTGACCAATCGGATTTAAAAATAACTGATACAGATAACGATAAAATGCTTAATATTGGCACCCTAACAAAAACTTTCTTTAAATGCTTTTAAAATTATTTTATCGGCAAATCGGTTTTGAAATTGACCGATACTGATAACCATAAAAATGCTTAATATCGGCACTCTGACAAAAACATTCTTTAAATGATTTTAAAATTGTTTTTCGGCAAATTGGTTTTGAAAATGGCCGATAAACTATAAAAATGCTTAATATCAGTGCCAATAATCGGACAGACCGATAATCGGTTGACCCCTAATCAAAACAATTGACTCTAGTAGATTTGGTGTTAGCAGTGCTGTTCTTTTAAACTTTAATTTAATCAATAAACAACAAAACATATCACTATATCCACAAAAACACCACAACTGTTTTCAACACTGATAATAATAATTATTATTTCTTGAGCAGCAAATCAGCATATTAGAATGATTTCTGAAGGATCACGCGACACTAAAGACTGGAGTAATGATGCTGAAATTTCAGCTTTACATTACAGGAATAAGTTACATTTTACAATGGACTAAAATAGAAATCATTTATTATAAATTGTAATACTATTTCACAACATCATGGTTTTTACTGTATTTTTGATCAAATAAATGCAGATTTGTTGAGCATAAGAGACTTCTTTCAAAACCAACCACCACATTTTTTAATTGCAATTTAGTGCAATACTATTTAAGATTTCCAACTTTTTTGAACAGTCCTCAACTAAGACAAACATCATTTAAAATGCTACCTGTGAAGTACTGAAACAGATTTGACATGATTTCCAGTCTTGATTTCCTCACAAACATGCAATTTCCAGCCTTTAGCTTGTATTTTAGACTACAAAGCATTAGTTTCATGAAGTCCGACAGATGTAACTAAATTGTTTCTATACATTCTAAGCAAAAGCTTTGTAATCCAACCAGTGGTCAAGTTATCTCAGTTTTACTGGAACAAATTACACCTCCGTGAGGCCTTACTTGGTGGTAAATAAGACGAATAGGTGTGTGTGCATGCAAGTGTGTGTTTGTTGATGCATATTGACTCCGTGCAGGCATGCAGATGAAGACGACTGGAAGGGCTGATGGAGAACGACAGGAGTGGTGTCTACTGTCTCTTTCTAGCGCTACACCACATCTAATGAAAATCAATACCGGCAGCAAGTGCATGCCTACACTTTTGCACACACATATGCACAATTTGGAGCTCAGTTATACGTTAAACATTCAGGATCAAGCTGAATTTTGATCCCGATTTTATTTCACATACTGCGGGTTTTAAAATGCAAACACGATGGCTTTGTTTACTGTAATTAAGTTAATGGACGTGCTTTAAGACGCAGCTCTGAGACTTGGATTAGAGTAGACTGTAAAGACGTTTATGAGCTCATTAGAAGTTTGTGTCTTTGCCACTGTTCAGTATTTCGCTCCCACACTGTGTTCAGAGATGATGGATAGAGAGTGATGTGTGCGGATTTCTCCTGAATGATGTCACACCATGCCGAATTTAGCTTGGATGAATGGCATTCTGCTGTTATGGTATCTGTGTGTGTGAGAGAAAGTGAGACAGGGAGAACAAACACTGTTTCTCCTCTCACAGCACCACACACCTCTGACATTCCTGACGGACATGTTTACCATTTCAGCCGGGGAAGGGAAATGACATCATTAATGGATATCGGTTCATGGGTAGACATATACATATAGTTGGGGCCAAATATATCAGAACCTTTTCTGCAATAAATGCAACATTCTATAATGCAAGACACATACACATACTTGACTGAATTTGTTTCTCAAAATCTGTAATATTTCAAGAATAAAGTAGAAATTAGGAAAATAAAGTTTAAATATTGCAAGAATAAAGTCGAAATTTTGTGAGAATAAAGTCAAAATATTACAAGAATAAAGAAAGTCAAAATTACGAGAATAAAGTCGAAATATTTCAAGAATAAAGTCGAAATATTACAAGAGTAATGTCAAAATATTTCGAGAATAAAGTTAAAATTACAAGTATAAACTCTAAATATTACCAGAATAAAGTCGAAATATTGGGAGAATAAAGTCGAAATTATCAGAATAAAGTTAAACTATTTAGAGAATAAAGTCGAAATATAACAAGAATAAAGTCGAAATAACAAGAATAAAGATGAAATATTACAAGAATAAAGTTGAAATTATGAGAATAAAGTTTAAATATTACAAGAATAAAATCGAAATTATGATATTAAAGTTGAAATATTGCGAGAATAAAGTCGAAATTTTGTGAGAATAAAGTCGAAATAACAAGAATAAAGATGAAATATTACAAGAATAAAGTTGAAATTATGAGAATAAAGTTTAAATATTTCGAGAATCAAGTCGAAATTATGATATTAAAGTTGAAATATTGCGAGAATAAAGTCGAAATTTTGTGAGAATAAAGTCAAAATATTACAAGAATAAGGAAAGTCAAAATTACGAGAATAAAGACGAAATATTTCAAGAATAAAGTTGAAATATTACAAGAGTAATGTCAAAATATTTCGAGAATTAAGTTGAAATTACAAGTATAAACTCGAAATATTACCAGAATAAAGTCAAAATATTGGGAGAATAAAGTCGAAATTATGAGAATAAAGTTAAACTATTTAGAGAATAAAGTCGAAATTTCGAGAATAAGGTCGAAATATTACGAGAATAAAATCAAAATATTGTGAGAATAAAGCTGAAATATTACAAGAATAAAGTCAAAATTACAAGAATAAAGATGAAATATTACAACAATAAAGTCGAAATTATGAGAATAAAGTTTAAATATTACAAGAATAAAGTCGAAATTATGAGAATAAAGTTTAAATATTTTGAGAATCAAGTCAAAATTATGAGATTAAAATTGAAATATTGTGAGAATAAAGTAGAAATTACAAAAATAAAGTCAAAATATTACAAAAATAAGGTCAAAATGTTTTGAGAATAAAGTCTAAATATATTCTCTCAAAATAATATAACTTAATCTCGTAATTGCTACAAATTAATTATCGTAATTTTGACTTTATTCTTAAAATATTTTGACTTTATTCTTATAACTTTTCATTCTCAAAATATTTAGATATTTTTTGACATTGTCGAAATATATTGACTGATATTTTTGTAATTTCGACTTCATTCTCAAAATTTTTCAACTTTATTCTCAAAATATTTTGACTTTACTCTCAAAATATTTCAACTTTACTCTCAAAATATTTAAACTTTTTTTTCGTAATATTCCATCTTTATTCTAGTAATTTCGACTTTGTTCTCTAAATTTTACGACTTTAATCTTGTAATCTTTTTTTTAACGTGGCTTGAAATGAAATATTTCAACTTTATTCTCTAAATATTTCAACTATATTCTCTAAATATTTTGACTTTACTCTCAAAATATCTAGACTTTATTCTCTAAATATTTAAACTATATTCATGCAATATTTAAACTTTATTTTCACAATATTTCGATTTTATTCTCTAAATATTACGACTTTAATCTTGTAATCCTTTTTTATTTTTTAATGTGGCACTAAAACGTTGTAGTAGACAGAACAAATCTTTTTTTATTATTATTATTATGCCTCATGCAGCCTTTGGTCACAAAATTATTACCATACTTTCATTTTCATTTCAGTTATAGTTTTGAATATATTAGAATATTTTAATGTGTAAAAGAGTCAAATATGTCCAAATGTTTGACACACAGACAGTTATTTTTTTCCAACTTTTTTCAATTTTTCCAATTTAATTTTTTCTGGATTCCATTTTTTCTAGGCTCTGTTTTAATGGTTAAAAAATAAAAAAAATCTTAAAAAATAATGTATAAATAAATTTAAGTAGTAGTAGGAGTACTATCATTACATTAAGTAATATATTTCTGTCAATTTTTTTCTAGTTAAACCAAACTTTTATTTTGACTGGTTGCTGTGAAAACCTTTAAGTTTCTGTTTGTATATGATATGACAATAGTTTTTCTCAAAATAAACAGTAAAATGCTCATGAAGTGAATCTCAGAAATTATGTTTATGTTTATGACGGCATCTGAAAACAGTGCACGCGTATTAAATGTCTAAAAGAAACAGTGCTGCATTAAACTGCAGACAGTTTTGGCCATAACTGTACACATATCCCAAAAGTCGATTCTTTCTTTATTAGGAGATGAAATCATCTGCGATTCTTGGCGAGGCTAAAAGAAGACACAAACTCGCAGGGTCAGTTTCCAAGACATAGCTCACACTCCCAACTACAAGATGTTTTCAGTGGAGAAATCAACACTGACAACATAATTTAAACCAGGAGTTATTTAATCTGTGACTTATTAATCCCATTCAATCATTCTGCTTGTAAATGAATAAGCAGTCACATGAGACGTGGAGAGCGATGGAGAATCGATCCTGTTCTATGATGTAAGATGTGATGACTGGCACATGTTAGCGAGAGGACAAACAGCAATTAACTGCTGTCATCCAAGACCTCCACATCACAACTATCATATCTCCTAGCCAATCACAGCGTTCCAGCACGACCAATTATACATTTTCAGCAGACAGCTTCATGTCTTTCTCTTCATCTCAGTGATGTCATGTGAACTAAATCCACCGTGGTTTTTCTTCTCTACAAGAGTAACGTGCTAAACTCATTTTTTTGGATTTGCGACCTCATCTTTCGCTCATCTGTCTGTTCCTCTTGGCTACTGTGCCTTTTTCCTTCCTATTCACTTTCTTCTGTCTGTCTCTGTTTTATTTCATCAGAAAAGAGTGCATGTAAAGTGCAGGGCTGTTGTAGAGGAAGCACACTCCTTTGTTCATGTGACGAATGTCAAACTCTCTTAGCTCTCGGTTGCTATCTCTCACTTCAGGAGAAATGATAGTCTAGTATCATTGAGCTGCTCCACCTAAATGCTCCAAACGTAATAATGGCAACACATTGTGCAAATAGACTCCAACAAAATTACACATTGTGAAAGAAGCCCGATATGGCCTCTGTTAACAACAAATCTCCAGTGACACAGAACAGGATAAGAGGCAGAGAAGACACACAGGCTTGTTAAGACTTTTAGATGAGGATTGATAAGGGCATTTTACTGCAAGGGTTCACTTTCTTTTTAGGAACAAGGTGTTTTTTGCATGGTGTGAGGTTTTTCAACATGTCCTATCATCTCTACAACCAATCAGATTTTAAAAATAGGTAATGAGTTGAACAGCATTCAACTATCATCCAATTTGAATTCAGGAACATGTTTATACTACACTCTTAAATACAGTGGTGTGAAAAAGTGTTGGCCCCCTTAATGATTTTTTTATTTTTTTGCATGTTTGTCACACTTTAATGTTTCAGATCATCTAACAAATTTAAATATTAATTCAAGATAACACAAGTAAACACAACATGCAGTTTTTAAATGAAGGGTTTTTTATGAAGGGAAAACAAAATCCAAACCCACATGGCCCTGTGTGAAAAAGTGAAAAACGTGGAACAGTGGTGAACCTTCCCAAGAATGGCCGGCCGACCAAAATTACCCCAAGAGCGCAGCGATGGCTCATCCAAGAGGTCACAAAAGACCCCACAACAACATCTAAAGAACTGCAGGCCTCTCTTGCCTCAGTTAAGGTCAGTGTTCATGACTCCACCATAAGAAAGAGACTGGGCAAAAATGGCTGCATTGCAGAGTTCCAAGACGAAAACCGCTGCTGAGCAAAAAGAACATAAAGGCTCGTCTTAGTTTTGCCAGAACACATCTTGATGATCCCCAAGACTTTTGGGAAAATACTCTGTAGACTGATGAGACAAAAGTTGAACTTTTTGGAAGGTGTGTGTCCCATTACATCTGGCGTAAAAGTAATACAGCATTTCAGAAAAAAGATCATCATACCAACAGTAAAATATGGTGGTGGTAGTGTGATGGTCTGGGGCTGTTTTTCTGCTTCTGGACCTGGAAGACTTGCTGTGATAAATGGAACCATGAATTCTGCCAAAAAACTTACGAACAAATGTCCGGCCATCTGTTCGTGACCTCAAGCTGAAGCGAACTTGGGTTCTGCAGCAGGACAATGATCCAAAACACACCAGCAAATTCACCTCTGACTGGCTGAAGAAAAACAAAATGAAGACTTTGGAGTGGCCTGGACAAAGTCCTGACCTGAATCCTATTGAGATGCTGTGGCATGACCTTAAAAAGGCGGTTGATGCTCAAAAACCCTCCAATGTGGCTGAATTACAACAATTCTGCCAAGATGAGTGGGCCAAAATTCCTGCACAGCGCTGTAACAGACTCATTGCAAGTTATTGCAAACGCTTGATTGCAGTTGTTGCTGCTAAGGGTGGCCCAACCAGTTATTAAGTTTAGGGGGCCAACACTTTTTCACACAGGGCATAAAAAACTTCATTCAAAAACTGCATGTTGTGTTTACTTGTGTTATCTTTGATCAATATTTAAATTTGTTTGATGATCTGAAACATTAGAATGTGACAAACATGCAAAAAAATTACAAATCAGGAAGGGGGCCAACACTTTTTCACACCACTGTATAGTTTCTTATTGGCATTGAAGGTTCCATAAAGAACATCCATTAAGAAGTTTGCAGTAGGAAAAGGTTCTTTAGATTATTAAAATGTTCTTCACACTTAGAAAATGATAGTTGTTTTAAGAACTGTTCACTTAAAGTTTCTTTGGGGAACAAAAAATGGTTCTATTGACATCCACAGTCCTCTTAAAAATAAAGTTTTTCAAAACTAAAGGTTTTCATGGCGATGCCACTGAAGGACCATTATGGGTTCTCCAAAGAATCTTTCAATGAACAGTTCTTACAGGATTAGTTGACTCCAAAATTGAAATTTTCTGATAATTTTCTCACCCCCATGTCATCCAAGATGTTCATATCTTTCTTTCTTCAGTTTAATTAGAAATTAAATTAGGGTTTTTGAGGAAATCATTTCAGGATTTTTGTCCTTATAGCGGACTTCAATGTCCATATAGTGGATGACGTGATTACGTAATGCACGAAGTCACAGAGCTAGTGCAAGATGAGCATTTGTGGTAAAAACGTATATACGTTTTTAATTATTTTTTAGAAAATTACCAATCGTTTAGACCGTTCCTCGGCTGGGATCATGTAGAGCCCTTTGAAGCTGCATTGAAACTGCAATTTGGACCTTTATCCCTCTGATCTCCATTGAAGTCCACTATGTGGAGAAAAATCCTGGAATGTTTTCCTCGAAAACCCTAATTTCTTTTCGGCTGAAGAAAGAAAGACATGAACATCTTGGATGACATGGGGGTTAGTAAATGATCAGGAAATTTTAATTCTGGAGTGAACTAATCCTTCAAAAGAACCACCATAAAGAACATTTTGTGCAATGGAAAGCTGTACTTGATTAATCAACTCAAGGCCATAAAATGTGATTGCATAACAAGAACAATAGCTTCTTAGAACAGCTTTAATGTTTGAGTAGCACACATTTAGGTAAGAAAGCGGAGCTCACCTCTTTCATCTTGGCAGCACTGAAGGTCGGCGTGAGGATGCTGCGCACTCGTTTCCACTGTTCGTCCTTCAGCATGATCAGACTGTCGCTCATGGGTTTAGTGATGCCCCTGACAGTCTGCATCAAAAACACAGCTGGGGTTTGTACACTTGGAAAAGGACAAGTTTATATAAGGAGGACTAAATCAAAAGCATTGTCATTTACCCAGTATTGTGTCGTAGGCTATTCCCCTATTTCTTTAACAAGAAGTAAGCCTATATGGGTGAGACTTCCGGTTCATTAGCCGCAATAGGGTAATAACGAAAAGAATAACAACATGCAGTAAATGGTAAAACTGACAGACCCATAAAGTGTACTTATACAGGAAGAAAAGGTGGATAACTATGAAATCATTAGCATTTTAAGAACCAAAATATCTGCTACATAGCCTCTAGGCCAGGGTTCCTCAAATCTTACCCTGGAGGGCCAATGCGCTGCAGAGTTTAGCTCCAACCCTGATCAAACTCACCTACTTGTGATTCTCTAATGATCCTGAAGACCTTGATTAGCATGCTCAGGTGTGTTTGATTAGGGTTAGAGCTAAACTCTTCAGGAAAATGGATCTCGTGGGCCAGATTTGAGGATCCCTGCTCTAGGCTATGTAAGCACTTACAAGATACTTAAGCAACTTTTAAATTTTAAAACATCCTATAAATGCAGGATGCAATTTGTAACTATATTGCATTCTCAGCACTGCCACAAGGGGTGCTATAGCAGGGCATAGCATTAGTTGTTAGATAAGTTCACATTTACCATTGTTTGGCATATTTCTGTAGGTGAAATGCACTTATTTCAATAGAAATCCAGTATTGTGTAGTAGGGTATAACTATGAAATCAGTAACAGTGGTGATTCTTGTGCCCAAAACATCCGCTACTCTATTACGTGCAAACATTTCCAAACCGTTAGCACTTATACTTATGCAACCTGATTTCACACGTTTTTAAAACATGTCAGAATGTGATTTGTAATGTAATGCAATCTCAGCATTGCCACGGGAGGTGGACATTTACCATTGTTTGGTGAATTTTCACATGCAAAATCCAATACATTTGGCGTGATTGTGAAAGTTTAGCCTTTCCCAAATTTCAAATTGGTCACACAGATTCCCACATTGACCAAAATAAATTGTTGACTAATTAAAAAGTAATCGTAATTGAAATTCACAACCTCTAACTGACGTAATTTTCCCATGTCGGTTATTTCGTTTTTTGTTTTTTTTTAAATCCTGTTAATACTTTCCCATTAAAAACATACTATTGCGAGTGTAGTCGGCACTATTTGGACATGTATGTAGTGCCTGGAGGGCAATCAGACATGAAATAACTAGTTATATTCCTTAAATGACTTCTCCCCCATGATTAACACCTATGTGCTATGAGCCAGACCTTTGTTCACTATCCAACTCATCCCCCCACCATCAAGATAAGACTCTTACAGAAATGCAGATACACTTTCCTTATTCAGACATACAGTCCCACATACAGTTATATAGAAATGTACACATATCAATGTGTTACCTTTTCTTATATCGTTGTTTCTGTTATGTATGTCGGCCTCAAACATTAATCCGCAATAGGTGAATCATTGTGCATGCTAAGACTCACGTTTAGAATCACTCAGTCAACCGAAAAGATTCATAGATCATGTTTGGTGTCTATGAGCAGCATTTATTATTCCCTAAATGTTAATGTTTGTGGCATCTTAATAACTCCTTGCTTTATATGTATTATTGAACTTTTGAAAGTTTTGTGGCCAAACGACCAATCAGCTTCCACATGCGAAACCCCATTGTGAGAGACAAAGACTTTCAATCTTCCCTCCAAAACTCAGATCAACCGGATTGGACAAGGTCCAACTGTGGGCGTGAACGACCTACAGGTTTATAAACCTCCCCTCATCTCTCTCTCGTTTGCTCTTGCCTTCGGGACACAAAGACACGTCACCCGCACCTCCCCCCCAGATCCATGGGGGGGGGGGGGGGTCTCACCTAGCGGAGAAGATGATGAGGCCTGCAATACTGGAAAGGACTTTCTGAACTGAACACAAACGGAACAATGCACAACAACAACAAGCTTGCAAGTATCCGTCCTTTCTACAAACGTAGATAGCTGCGTTTAAGGCGTTTTATAAAAGAAACGATTTCAGGATGTTCAGAACCGTTTCATTCCTGTCCCTTTGCAAACTCACTTTCTGTCTCTCTCTCTCTCTTACTCTCTCTCTCTCTCTCTCTCTCTCTCTCTCTCTCTCTCTCTCTCTCTCTCTTACTCTCTCTCTCTCGCGCGTTCTCTGTCTATTTGTGTTTTATGTACGTTTGTCTATGTGCGATCGTTTGTAAGTAGAATAGTTTAATAAACAACCATATATTCACATATAATGATTCTCTGTGCTGAATGCTTACATTACAAAGTCACTTAAACTGTTTCGATCTCATATTGCTACCTTAAGCCCTATTCTGTTCAATTGTTTTAACTCCGTTCTGGTTAGTAGAAGTGCGTTGCCGTGACGACGGGCCAACGTCAGAGTAATGGATATCACTGGGCAAAGAAACCAGTCGATATCATTATTACTGTTACTGATCAGAAACTGGAAATTGCGTATATTTAATGACGATTATTATACACGATTTCCTGTGAGTTAAACTACTTTTCCCTGACTGAAATGTATGTTTTAAATAACTCATTTCATCCTATTCATTGGTTATAAGACCTGGTGGAGTTTGCAGTGTATATGCGATGAGAGGAACAGTCTCATGCATATACACACATATATTGATCATCTTAAATTCTTTGAGCTAACCAAAATTCTCTACATTAATTGGCGTTAGAATGCGGGGCAGTTTTAAACTATGTGATGTGAGCAGCTCAGGAATAATTTGTGTGTCTGCATGCTTGTGTATTCAAACTCGGCTCGCGACTCGCGTCTCTTTTGTTTGTGTGTGTGTGTGTTAGAACGGTGTGGCCAAGCCCACCTTTAACACCTTCACAGATGTTTGAGCCTCTCGCACAGAGAAACTAAACCACTGTTGAAGATGTAACTTAACTGCAGTTTATATATTGACCCTATAAAACGAAGAAATCTTTTATAGAGCGTCCTAAAGCCACCCTAAATTGAGCGAAGAAAACCTCAATTTTTGCGTGAAGAAGCTGATTGAGCGATGTTCCTCTTTCACCTTACAATGGCCATATCTTTATATTTTGAGTGTAGATAGATTAGCCATTGATGTGCACTCCAATGCTAATCAGCTATCTTGCTCCTTTGGGTTAAAACCTCAGTTTAGCTAACTGATTAGGTTGACCCCGTTTGCTCGTCGAATAGATTTAATATAGTAAACAACTTCGCGTTATTACTGTACAAATCTTGATCGAGTGTTATTTATTTGTTTTGTGCAAAGCACACACAAGTCTTGTGTCAGCAGGCTGACTCAAGATCAAGGTGCACGCATCGTAACTAAGCAACCTTTTAATAGTGTAAGCATCCTATTAAGTTAAAGTTTGCAAAACATGTACCTGTGTTCAGTAAAACGGACACAAGAAATATACACCCGCGATCACGCATCGCCATGGTAACTGCGCTTAAATGCGCGTTCAAATCCACACAAGGTGGAATCTGAAATCCCGCATAAAAGGTATTTCCTTCTATTAAAAGATAGAAGTCTGTCTAAAAACCTCTTCCAATACCTATGCCTGATTTCATATTATTTTTATTTTTTTTATTTTTATTTATTTTTTTTTTTCTTTGAGCAACAACGCTTATAGATAGTCCCAGTCAGTCTCTCCCTTCTCTTTTCCTTTTGATGTTACATTATTAATTATTGTTATTTAAACCATAATGATAATTAACATAATGTATGTTTTTTTCTCTTGTGTGTGTGATTTAATTTTAATTATTTCACCGCCTTAGATTCAACTCTCTCTTTAGCAATTATAATTGTATTTGCTCATTTTAAATTTTGATTAAACAGTCTTGATTTAAATTTAAACTTTGACCAAATCGATCAAGTTGCACTCTCACTACCCCGGGTAATTCGGCCCATCCCAGGGGGGCCTTTCTCTCTTTTGCTCTCTCAGCTCTGCCATTTCCCAGGTGTGACGACTCCATAGCGCCCCCACCCGGTGGGCCCCGTCACTGACCTCAGGGCTGGCAGTCAGCTCACTTTCTCTCTTTTGCTTTAACCCTTTATACCTCTCTTTCTGATGGATTTTGTTTTTATTTCTCTCCCTATTAGAGACTGAACCTGTCTGAACATCAGTGAAATCTTTTGGTAACTACACCGATGAACTGAATAGCTCTAAAGTTAATCGCTCATCATTAAGTTTACTCATAGTTTCCTGTGTTTACCCACACAAACTATCTGACCCCTTCTTTACAGCTAGGATAATAAGCGTTTAGTTTGCGTCACCATCTGATGACATCAGTTAAGTGCGCAACACATAACAACATTTTAGCTCATTAGTTCTGTACGGACTTGCATTGGCTCGTTGTGCTTTGTCTCTCCCTCTCTATTTGTGTCAACATGTCACCATCCAGTCTCGCCATCCAGTCCAGACAAGGCAAAGATGCCATCCTGCCCTGGGTCTAGTGACTACAGCCCCTGAGCGGAGAACAGCCGGACGACCACGCACACAGGCGAATGGATCACGATCCAGTCAAGAGCTACGGCTGCAGAGAACCAATCAACTCATCTACAGCCCGGACCATCAGTGACCACGCCCTCAACAAGATCGTCTGACTAAAGCCGCAGCGGAGAAAGCTTCACCCACGACGGAACCAGGACAGCGCGCAGAACCGCCTAGACCATCTGGATGTTCAGAGATAGCGGATGAAGAGGACAAGGACCTACACGAGGAGAGAGGAGAAAAGCTTCAAGACACGCCTGCAACACCCCCACAGCCTGAGCGCAGAGAGCAGTACAGGAGAACACTCCTAAACAGCGGAAGCTCTCTTTACAATGAACCCAGCACACCTTAAAGAACTCAAATTCTTGCAGATAACAATATGAACAAACAGGAGAGCTCAACACAAAATCTCTCCCGGGCTTAACAGCCCACTGTTCACACCTCACACGCCAGCAAGCTGGCCGGGAATCTGACAGCTGTCACCACAAAACGCTGTCTTCCTGAACACTGCAGTAGGCCACAACACACGCCTGTCTGCAAAACATTGACTCTTAAGCAAGAACATTGCCCAGTGTGACCACGAGACAGATCTGCTTAGCTCCACCTCCAGCTAACAGGACCCCAGCCATTTGTCCCAGCAGTCAAAACTGTCAAAACTGAATACAGCAGCTAAGAACACGACTGCTACGACCAGCATCTAAGCCTACGTGAGACAACGCGACAGGCACCAAGGGAAGATGGCATCAACGCCAGAAAATCTTTCCCCTCAGATATCCACATCACACTGTGAGTCACCACCCAAATGCTACAGCCTTCTTCCGTACAGCGGTTGCTCGATTCAGCGGACTCTACAGACCGCCGGAAAACAGCCAAGCACCAGAAGGCAATAAAGATTAGCAAAGTGATTGTCCAGCTGCCCCATGCCAAGGGGGGACGTCTGACTGACCAAGGTGAACAAACATACAGTGGTGTATGGGAGCTGAACACGCAGCGACATCACTGTGTGGGAGTGATCTGAGATCAGTGCAGGCCAACACTGAGGACACCTGTGCTCTGAACTTAACCTGGAATAGACAATGCAAAACCTGCTATGTCCTGTTTCTCACAGCCCTACGATACTCCCTCAACTGCGAGAAAGCCTTGCTAGATAAGATTACTCCCAGATGTTTACACTCTGGCGAACGAACTACCTGCATTCACCAAAAGGGGTCACTGTTCGGCTCAAAACACAGTGTGGCTAAAACCCTAATGCTGCACACACATTCAATGGAATACGTGAAGCAGTGCCCACTCTAGAAGCCACACCCCCTTTCTGAAAAGTAATCTTTTGCAGTGTACATACCATTCAGGTATTTCAAAGACTTTAAACAATTCCGTCATGAAGAGCCTAAAGGAAAATGGCCACTCAGAAATGGTGCCAAGCTGCTCTCCACATATGACGATGATGCAGAACTAATGTCATGTACAAGGCTCTCAGCAGAGCCCAGCACCCAGATGACAACAGCTGCGCTGCACAAGCCATCCAGCGATGTGCCAAGCACACCAGAAGACAAAGGGAATCACAGAGACCTGCCACCACTGTGTGATGTTTATAACTGTCAATGCCTGCAGACCAAGGATCCCATGCACACAAACCCATGTGCTCATAGACCCAAGAGCGAGGCAAGACACGCCCAGAGCAGGTACCTAGTGGAAAACGACAAGCCTGTCCCACTGCAACACCTTAAGCCGGGCCACCTGACATCACAGCACGAGTGACGGCAATCGGATCAACCCTTGTGTCACAGCAAGTCACAAGAACTCCCTCTGAAAATTACTAACCTGCATAGACTCAAAGTAGGCTAAGCTCAGTTTCAAACAACACCACTCAGTTTGAAACAGACGAGCATCAACAACTGTTCCAGACAAGCAGTGCCATCACAATAAGAACATTTACATGCTATTCGTGGAAAAACAGTGAAAGGCCCAGAAAAAAAACTGAGGGATTTTGTGGCTGCCTAAGGTTTTCAACAACAAAAAACCCACCCACCCAACCCAAGCATCGCTTCTAAGCCACAAGCAAACCCCTCACGCTGCTACGCCGCCTGCATCACACCCATGCACACTGGCTCCACCTACAAAATAGCTCTGCTAAAGCAGCCTCCACTGCTCCCAAGCAATGCTGACACTTTGCACTGTCCGACCACACTAAGGCACTAAGCCGAAAACAACTCAGTGATGTCACACACATGCCGCATCTAGATGACACATCCTCACATTTGTTCCTGATAACCAAACACCGCCACAGCTCCCAGCTTTCCAGGAACAAAGGGGGGTCATTGCTGATGTATGCCCAAGATGCACCGTGCAGAACACACCAGAGTACCAAAGCCACTACCAACGCAGAAGTGGCGCACTGCCAAGCATGCAGTGACAGAGGACATCAGAATATGCTAAGTTTGATGCCAGCTCGAAACCAGCGGATTTCAAACGACACAGCCTCTCTACGATGCAAAGCAGTCAGTCGACGAGAAACATCTGTGAACGTTTACCACCAGGTGGCACCAGAAACGACACCCGTGTCAACTAAGAGACCACCCTTGTCACCACCTACATTGCTCACCAGTACTTCAGTGAAACATGCCTGAGTGCGACACCTGCATCCAAAGAGCGCAGGAAACCAAAAGCATGCCGCAGCCAGCGAGATTCACAATAGGAACTGTGAACCAGCGTGTCTCGGACATCCAGCCCTGCCACTCACCAGGACCAACTGGAGACTCAGCAGAGTACAGAGAACGGCATCCTTCAGCCTAAAGCAGCCAACGGCCTGCAATGGCAGAGAAAGGAACAGCAGGACTGCGACAAATGGACAACTCACATCCAGCCTGGACAACCAGGAGCTGAGCAGCATCATCTTCTCCTTGGCCCACACCCTCAAGGGCCTCAGACAGGAGGTAAATGAACTGAACCTGCAAGTCTCCGAGTACCAAAATTAACCGACACCCACAAGGACAGCTGAACACGCCTGCTTTTCCAGAACAGAGTTTCTGATGCTAACAAGGAGCTCCTTGAATGAAACTCCACTGAGAAGTACTGAAAGATAAACTTCTGACTCCTTGCCCAACGCAACACCGCATTAGACTTCCTAAAAGGAAAAAGCATCCCATAAGACCAGCCGACACCTCAGGAGCAGCCAGACAATGTTGAATGGAGCAACGGGCCCACAGGCCCAACAGCAAAACCCCTACCAACACCACTCAGACCCGCTCAAGTCAGTGTCGACACCCCCAACATCAGACGCCTGATGACATTTGAGCAAAACAGCGGGATAACAGACACCTGCTGCCCTCCTGCACCCTAACCGGGTCCGTCGGAAACTTCTTTACACTACAAAATCTTTACGACAATTCTCTGCGAACCCTGGAACTACCTGCCCTCTCACAAGTGAGAGTCCAACCAGCGATTCCAGACTGCAGGGACCACAGATACTAGATAACAACCACCTGACACAGACCAACCTGGGTCAGGATGACAAGTGACAGTGCCTCGACACCTGTTGCACAAAGCTCGAGGACCCATACCTTGCCACTGTCTACATTATCACACCTGATAACGTCGACCACGGCACCACAGCCACTCCTTGAAGCACCAACCTCCAGAGAGCCACCTCTCTCTTCCAGCCATGAGTGCCGGGTGCATGCCTGATTGTTCCGCACCTTTGACGTCGCTCGCTGTTGTCTGTTGGACGGACAACAACGTTCGAAAGAGGGGATATGTAGTGCCTGGAGGGCAATCAGACATGAAATAACTAGTTATATTCCTTAAATGACTTCTCCCCCATGATTAACACCTATGTGCTATGAGCCAGACCGTTGTTCACTATCCAACTCATCCCCCCACCATCAAGATAAGACTCTTACAGAAATGCAGATACACTTTCCTTATTCAGACATACAGTCCCACATACAGTTATATAGAAATGTACACATATCAATGTGTTACCTTTTCTTATATCGTTGTTTCTGTTATGTATGTCGGCCTCAAACATTAATCCGCAATAGGTGAATCATTGTGCATGCTAAGACTCACGTTTAGAATCACTCAGTCAACCGAAAAGATTCATAGATCATGTTTGGTGTCTATGAGCAGCATTTATTATTCCCTAAATGTTAATGTTTGTGGCATCTTAATAACTCCTTGCTTTATATGTATTATTGAACTTTTGAAAGTTTTGTGGCCAAACGACCAATCAGCTTCCACATGCGAAACCCCATTGTGAGAGACAAAGACTTTCAATCTTCCCTCCAAAACTCAGATCAACCGGATTGGACAAGGTCCAACTGTGGGCGTGAACGACCTACAGGTTTATAAACCTCCCCTCATCTCTCTCTCGTTTGCTCTTGCCTTCGGGACACAAAGACACGTCACCCGCACCTCCCCCCCAGATCCATGGGGGGGGGGGGGGGGTCTCACCTAGCGGAGAAGATGATGAGGCCTGCAATACTGGAAAGGACTTTCTGAACTGAACACAAACGGAACAATGCACAACAACAACAAGCTTGCAAGTATCCGTCCTTTCTACAAACGTAGATAGCTGCGTTTAAGGCGTTTTATAAAAGAAACGATTTCAGGATGTTCAGAACCGTTTCATTCCTGTCCCTTTGCAAACTCACTTTCTGTCTCTCTCTCTCTCTTACTCTCTCTCTCTCTCTCTCTCTCTCTCTCTCTCTCTCTCTCTCTCTCTCTCTCTTACTCTCTCTCTCTCGCGCGTTCTCTGTCTATTTGTGTTTTATGTACGTTTGTCTATGTGCGATCGTTTGTAAGTAGAATAGTTTAATAAACAACCATATATTCACATATAATGATTCTCTGTGCTGAATGCTTACATTACAAAGTCACTTAAACTGTTTCGATCTCATATTGCTACCTTAAGCCCTATTCTGTTCAATTGTTTTAACTCCGTTCTGGTTAGTAGAAGTGCGTTGCCGTGACGACGGGCCAACGTCAGAGTAATGGATATCACTGGGCAAAGAAACCAGTCGATATCATTATTACTGTTACTGATCAGAAAATTGCGTATATTTAATGACGATTATTTATACACGATTTCCTGTGAGTTAAACTACTTTTCCTGACTGAAATGTATGTTTTAAATAACTCATTTCATCCTATTCATGG
>NC_133371.1:36484124-36531624 GCF_049309525.1 Garra rufa
TTTTGTAGTCACGCATGGCAGCTTTCACTGCTGAGATGTGGCGAGGTCGTACCGTCAAACGCTGTGAAATCCAGGATTGCGAGCGCCTATGTATGTGTCCTTGCGTGTGCCAGCATGAGACACCACCTTCCCCTCAAATGCAACTTCCTGTCATTTCCTTATTTTCCTCACAGGAAATAGCAGAAACAAGCAGATAATTAAACACCTTTATTAGGCACCGATAATTAAATATCAAAGCTTTTAGGAGAATATCTGAAGCTATTAATCTAGTTCATCCAAGCTTCTGGAAGCCCCTTTTTTCCAGCAGAAGGCTACGCTTAGGTTCATTACTGCGTCCAGTGGCTGTAAAGCACATTTAAGCCCAGCTGGGACTCAGCTGGAGGCAAACGCAGCAGAGACAGATCACTCTTATCATTTACTGTACTCTCCTTTCATGTGCCGGTGTCAGTTTGGTACTGTAAACCTCAGAGCAGAGCACACAGTCTCTTCATACCATCTTGTGCTAATGAAGCTGACACTGGCAGTCCACATGGCTCTAGGAGTGGGATGAGTTTAATTAAGCTTGCAGCTAAGTGACCTATAAAACACTGATCTCATTAGTATGTTTTGGTTTATCTATGCATCTGCGCCGGCGGTCTGTTCTCAAACTGAAAAGCTCTCACGTGCAACACAGACTGATATGCAAGATAGACTGATATATCACTCAGTCACACTGCAAAAGATCAGCAATAATGTCTGGTTTGCCGTAAACATATCTAAACATTTGGTAACACTGTGTGTAATGTTCAATTTAATGTTCCAACAATGAACAATACTTACAAAACTACTGCAGCATTTATTGATCTTACTTAATGTTTGCATAATACATTATATAAATCAATATTAGTTCATTTATACACTACCAGTCAAAGTTTTTTGAACAAAAAGATATTTTAAGAAGTCTCTTCTGCTCACCAAGCCTGCATTTATTTGATCCAAAGTACAGCAAAAAATTATTTAAATATTTTTACTATTTAAAATAACTGTTTTCTATTTTAATACACTTTAAAATGTAATTTATTCCTGTGATTTCAAAGCTGAATTTTTAGCATCATTACTCCACTCACATGATCCTTCAGAAATCATTCTAATATTCCGATTTGCTGCTCAAAAACTTTTATTTTGATTATTATGTTAAAACCAGCCGAGTAGGATTTTTTCACGTTTCTTTGATGAATAGAAAGTTTAAAAGTACAGCATTTATCTGAAATAGAAATCTTTTGTAACATTCTAAATGTCTTTATCATCACTTCTGATCAATTTAGAAACCATCCTTGCTAAAATAAAAGTATTAATTTCTATAATTTCTTTAAAAAAAAACTGCAAGCTTTTGAATGGTATTTGTAGTACTTACAAAAGCTTTTTTTTTCAGATAAATGCTAATCTTTGGATTTTTCTACTCATCAAATAATAAATATTGATAATAATAATAATAATAATAATAATAAAAGATGTTTCTTGAACAGCAAATCAGAATATTAGAATGATTTCTGAAGGATCATGTGACTGGAGTAATGATGCTAAAAATTCAGCTTTTTTTCAGAAATCACAGGAATAAATTACATTTTAAAAATATATTTAAATAAAAAGCAGTTATTTTAAATAGTAAAAAAGATTTCACAATATCACTGTTTTTACTTAATTTTTTTACTTTAAAAACATTAAAATCTTACTGTTCAAAAACTTTTGACTGCTAAAGTATATTTATAAATTAACATTACTTATCCAGTATTGATATCTGCTGTAATATACATTGTTTTGCTAGATAATTTGGATTAGTATGAAAGCCCCTTTCCACCACAGCTGAGTAAAAATATGATTCTGTAAGTCATAATGAGAAGCTTTCTCATAACTTAGATGACTGAGTTATTATAATAAGAAAGTTTCTGATTATAAGATATATAGTCATTATTATGTAAAAGATCCTTATTGTTGAGATTTTATATTTAGAAGAAATTTAGACTTAATTTGTTTAGAATGTTTATCATTATTATGATACAGTAAGTCATTACAATGAGAAAGCTTCTTGTTATTATGAGATAGTATATACTAATAAGAAAGTATCTTGCGATAATGATCAACTTTCTCATAATAATATTGGGGTAGCACTTTATTTTACAGTATGTACATACTATGTACTTGTTATAGTAATTACAGTAACTGGATAATAACTAGGTACTAACCTTGAACCTAGCCCAAAAATTAACTTAAAGGGATAGTTCACCCAAAAATGAAAATTCTGTCATGAATTATTCACCCTCATGTCGTTGCAAACTCATAAGACTATCGTTCATCTTCAGAACACAAATTAAGATATTTTTAATGAAAAATCTTTCTGACCCTGCATAGACAGCAATGCAACTGACACGTTCAAGGCCCAGAAAGGTAGCAAAGACATCATTAAAATGGTCCATGTGACATCAATGGTTCAAACTAAATGTTAGGAAGCTATGAGAATACTTTTTGTGCGCAAAGAAAACAAAAATAACAACTTTATTCAACAATTTCTTCTCTTCTGTGTTAGTCTTCGATGCATGTTCCATAACAGAGAGTCTAAACTCAATGAGTTTCCTCCAAAAAGTATTTAGATACTTTATTCATACCTAAAAACATCTGAAAATCACTGCATTACACTGAATATGCCATCAAACATTGGTTGACCACTATACCAAACGGTCTCTTTCACTAGGGTATCTCATTCATGCATTCTGGTTAGAAGCCATTTCGAGATATTCTCAAACCATATCTGAAGGATATTTTTGGATAGAGCAAAAAATAAAATCACACCTACGTTTGCAAACCTTCTGCACATTTTAACGCGAGCACTCCTGCAATGTGCAAAACGTCTGAACTTAGATGACTGATGTCTTGTACTTCGAGAACCGACAAGGATTTTAAGGAGCATGCGGAGCACTGATATGTATTTCAAAGCCCTTTGATTTCGGTGAGAAGCTCAGCCTCTTGGATTACTCTAACTGAAAGATGTCGTAATGTCTCCTGACATATATCCACACGACTCTGAATTAGATCCCCTTTTCCGGTCCCGACACCCAATCCAGAACCCCTGGATCCCACTGAACACACACACAAGCAGACAAAACCAGCGTCATTCTGATTCTCTTCCCCTCTATTCTCCTCATATTAAACACAGGAAGCCCAGTGGCACTCACTGCTTTGATCTCCCTCGAGGAGAAGTCGGCCTCTCAGAAGCAGGCATATTAAAACACAATGTCTGGCTAGCGACGGACTAAATTAGAGGACACTGGGCACTCTGTGAGAGGCTCATGCTGTCTGAATATGAATGATAGGACCGTGAACAAGAGCCTCGTGTGTTATACAAAGATGCTTTCGTATTAAAATAATTCTATAAATGTGGAAATGACTAAAGCAATCATGTAGGGCACTTTTCATCAGAAATATAATCAGAAAAACATCATTTCTATTACACAGGGGGTAATGAGAAGTCGTTCATGTTTCACTTGGCAAAACAAATAGGTTTCGCATATTTGTGTTTATTAACGCCTTTGACAAAAGCTTTCCCAGATGATAAAAAATGGTTTCCTTCAGATGTCAATCTCAGACAAAGAAATAACATTAATTCAATCCGATTGCATTTATTCATTTGATTGACGCTTTAATAACAGTAAGAGTAAAATCCAGGGAGACTTACCCACAAATTCGACCGTATTTCTTTATTAGGTCAGACTGTGCCTTGAAGAAACCCTGTGCAAGAGTAGAAAATCCACATATCAGTATTAAAGCACATTCAATGCAGAATATTCAAGTCAGATTCATTTTAGAGACCATCTACAACAATCAGATTTCAAAGGATAGTTCATCCAGAAATGACAATTCTGTCATTAAAGGAGTAGTTTTAGAACAAACATTTACAGATAATGTACTCACCCCCTTTGTAATCCAAGATGTTCATGATTTTCTTTCTTCAGTCATAAAGAAATAATGTTTTTTGAGGAAAACATTTCAGGATTTCTCTCCATATAACGGACTTCTATGGTGCCCCCGAGTTTGAACTTCCAAAATGCAGTTTAAATGCAGGCTCTAAATGATCCCAGCTGAGGAAGAAGGGTCTTATCTGGCGAAACGATCAGTTATTTCCTACAAACATTTACAATTTATATACTTTTTAATATCTACACAGAGTACACACAGATCTAGACAAGACGAGCATTTGAGGTTAAAAAGTATATAAATTGTAATTTTTTAAAGAAAATAACTAAACTTTTGCTAGATAAGACCCTTCTTTTCTCGTCTGTGATTGTTTAGAGCCCTTTGAAGCTGCATTTTGGAAGGTCAAACTCGGGGGCACCATAGAAGTCCATTATATGGAGAGAAATCCTGAAATGTTTTCCTCAAAAAACATCATTTCCTTACGACTGAAGAAAGAAAGACTTGAACATCTTGGATGACAAGGGGGTGACATTATCTGTAAATTTTTGTTCTGAGAGTGAACTACTCCTTTAATTACTCACCCTCATGTTGTTTCAAACCTGTAAGACTT
This sequence comes from Garra rufa, assembly GCF_049309525.1. Taxonomy (NCBI): domain Eukaryota; kingdom Metazoa; phylum Chordata; class Actinopteri; order Cypriniformes; family Cyprinidae; genus Garra; species Garra rufa. The sequence goes on from NC_133371.1 coordinate 36,488,683, forward strand.
TCGTTCATCTTCAGAACACAAATGAAGATGTTTTTGATGAATTTCGAGAGCCTTCTGTCCCTGCATAGACAGCAACGCAACTGATATGTTCAAGGCCCAGAAAGGTAGTAAGGTAGGGGTGTAACAATATCAAAATCTCACAATATGATAATATCTCAATATGACGTCCACGATACAAAAAAAAAGACAAATGAAAACTTGGGAAAAAAAACTACAATTTGTCATTTTAAAGTTAAAATTCTTTGAGAGTTTAAAATTACCCATGTTCTTAACTAAGAAAACTTAAGTCGGAAAAAAAAAAATCAGTGAATTGACTTGTACCTGAACTTTAAAAGGAACTCAACCCTCTTTTTATTTGCGGTATACTGTCTCAGTCTAATTTACTTTCACATTGGTGTTTTAGGAAGCCAAACAAATAATAACAACAATTTTATATTATTATTAGGACTGTGAAAATACCCACAAAAGATTATTTAAAGCTATTCTTGTGTTAAATGAGAAAGTATCAAGTAGACATTACAAATTGTAGATTTAAAAAAAATGTATTTGATTCAGCATAAAGTTTATTACACGTAAACATTTAGCTTCATAAAATTTAAAACCACAGTTGTCACATAGACTATTTTATCAATGTCCTTTCTACCCTTCTTGACTTTGAACATGGTAGTATCATTGCTGTCTATGCAGGGTCAGAAAGCTCTCGGATTTCATCAAAAATATCTTCATTTGTGTTTACAAAGGTTTGGAACGACATGAGGGTGAGTAATCAACAACAGAATTTTTATTTTTGGCTGAACTATCCCTTTGTAGCTATAACAGCTTCCACTCTTCTAGGAAGGCTTTCCACAAAATTTTAAGTGTTTCTGTGGGAATTTTGAGCATTTGGTAACTCAGGCACTGATGTTGGACAAAAAGGCCTGGCTTGCAATCTCCATTCCAGTTCATCCCAAAGGTGTTCGAGCCAGTCAAGTTCTTTCACACCAAACTCATCCAACCATGCCTTTATAGACCTTCCTTTGTGCATTGAGGCACAATCAGGCTAGAATAGAGAAGGACCTTTCCTAAACTGTAACCACGAAACTGAAAGCATAGCGTTGTCCAAAATGTCTTGGTATGCTGAAGCATTAAGATTTCCCTTCACTTTATCCCTCTTTTACGCACCATGCACCCTCAGCACTCGGTGACCTAGCTCTGTTACATAGTCTTCCGCTTTATGGCTGAGTTGCTGCTATTCCTAAACGCTTCAGCTTTTCAAAAATACCACTTACAGTTGACCGTAAAATATCTAGCAGGGATGAAATTACACTTTTTTTTTTCCCACAAATGCTCATAAATGCATACTGGATGGCTAGGTGCTTGTTTTTATACACCTGTGGCAATGGGTGTAGTTTAATATATGTGACCCTGGACCACAAAACCAGTCTGAGGTAGCATGGGTATATTTGTAGCAATAGGCAAAAATACATTGTATGGGTCAAAATGATCAGTTTTTCATTTATGCCAAAATCATTCCGTTCCACTAAGCAGAAATATAAATTTCCTACCGTAAATATATCAAAACTTACATTTTGATTAGTAATATGCATTCCTAAGTACTTTAAAGTTTGACTTTAAACGCGATTTTCTCAATATTTAGATTTTTTTGCACCCTCAGTTGTATCTCTGCCAAATATTGTCCCATCCTACCAAACCATACATCAATGGAAAGCTTATTTATTCAGCTTTCAGCTGATGTATAAATCTTAATAAAAAAAAATATGACTGGTTTTGTGGTCCAGGTTCCCATATGATGTTATAATATGAATATTATTAGTTTTGCTTTCTGCCACAGCTTTTTAATTGATGCTTTTCAAATATTGTGGAACAAAACAACAAAACAAGAGAGATCTGATTTGTTGAACTTGCATCCTTTTGTTCTCAGTGGGTGGGCACTTTGCACAGCTTTGCCATCATGTCGTTTAAAGCAATTATTTATTGCAGTGCAGTCTTTTCTTGCATACCACCATCTGTCTGCATAAACAGAATAAGATTCCCCTGTACAATATATGACTCTTAAAGAGGCGCTTGTTATGCTATTGCAGGTACGGCTGAGATACTGCACTTATCCACCAGTAGGGGTCAGTAAAGAGCAAAAACACCCCCTTGCGCTTGGCTCTCTCGAGGTTTATGGGCTCTCGGAAGGTTTATTGAGGTCTACTGAGAATATTATCCTGAAATATCCATAACCATAACACAATAACAGGAATATGATCATATCCCTATTTAGAATTGAAGAACATATTAAACTTTGCTGAGATTGCACCGTTTATAGAGGCTGGTGGGATATACAGTAGTTACACGACAAACAAACAATCAAGTGCTGACTGTAAAACACACGCACACACACACATATACAAGCACATAAAGAGTGCTAGTTTGGTATGCATGGCAGCCGGTGGCTCTGCTGTCTCTACTAATGAAGGAGTCGACAGTACTGGCACCAAACCGCCTGCCCTCCCTTCTTCATCTCACCATTCCTGCAGTCTCCCTGGTGGGCATTAGGCAGAGCCGTATGTGTGTGTGTGTTCTTCAGTGAGCATTAAGCAGTGGGGTGTGTGCCCTTGCGTCCTGATGTCCTCTCCTTCAGCCTTTTATTACTGTTCTGTCATACGGAAGAGGCTGCGCGTGCATCAGGCAGTGCTGTAGTGAAGTTTAACAGGAGGCTCAATTCAAACAAATGAGTTGCTGCTGCCTTTGGCTTCATTGGGGATTCATCTCGGACGGATGCGATCAATAACGCCGGGTCTGACTGAAGCAGACAGTCAGCGGTCCTATTGGAATTCTCTTAAAAAGATTAGCCACTTTCAGTTGTTTTCTAGCACATATATGACCTTGACCTCTGCACAGGTCTGAACAGTGCGCTGCTTCTCTTTGTCTCAGCCGCTAATAATCTCTCATGTCACTCAGAGTCATGCTGGCAGACATTCAGTGTGTGCCTGAGAGAGAATGTGGAGGAAGGTATGGGATATTCTATTCTATTCTATTCTATTCTATTCTATTCTATTCTATTCTATTCTATTCTATTCTATTCTATTCTATTCTCTAATGCTGGGCTAAAAACAACCCAAGCTGGGTTAAATATGAACAAACCCACTGACTGTGTTGTTTTGACCCAGCGGTTGGGTTAAATGTTTGACCAAACTACTGGGCAGGGTTGCCAGGTTTTCACAACAAAACCCGCCGGGAAAATTTGCATTCAAAACTGAATAAATATCACGTTATTGGGGTCGCTTCAATCCGCGGACATGACAAACAACCCGCGGCAACAGTGGTAAAGTAGCCAATTCTGCGGGAAAAACACAGACTTGGCAACACTGCTGCTGGCCAGTTTTATTTAACTCAACTATTGTTTAAAATTTACTACATGGCTGGCTTAAAATGAGCCCAAAATACTCAAAACTAGCCCAATCATGTTTCGGTGGGGGGTCACCCAGTAAAAATTGTGTTCCGGAGGGCAAAATACACATAATTTGTCAGGGTTTCCCTCGTCGAATTCAAATTCCAGGAGCTAAGTATTACATTATTGGGGTCGCTTCAACCCGCAGACATAAAAAACAACGTGCGGCAACAGTGTTAAAGTAGCCCAATTCCGCGGGAAAACTGCAGACTTGGCAACACTGCTGCTAGGCAGTTTTATTTAACTCAACTATTGTTTAAAAATTACTATATGGCTGGCTTAAAATGAACCCAAAATACTCCAAACTAGCCCAATCATGTTTTGGTGGGGGGGTCGCCCGGTAAAAATTATGTTCCAGAGGGCAAAATACACATAATTTGGCAGGGTTTCCCTCGTCAAATTCAAATTCCAGGAGCTAAATATTACATTATTGGGGTCGCTTCACCCCGCAGACATAAAAAACAACCTGCGGCAACAGTGTTAAAGTAGCCCAATTCCGCGGGAAAACTGCAGACTTGGCAACACTGCTGCTAGGCAGTTTTATTTAACTCAACTATTGTTTAAAAATTACTATATGGCTGGCTTAAAATGAACCCAAAATAGGTTGAAATTAAAAATCAGACACTTAATTACTAGAGGCATCAGTAATAATCATAAGTTTAATATTTATTAATAAGCAATTTAATAAATGTTTATTATTTAATTATTATTTATTAAACTTAATTAATTTTCATTTATTAAACATATTAATAAATATTAATTTCCAACCTATTTTGGATTCGTTTTAAGCAAGAAATATAGTCATTTTTTAAACAATAGTTGAGTTAAATAAAACTACCCAGGAGGTTGGGTTAAACATTTAACCTAACCACTGAGTCAAAACAACCCAATTGCTAAAAAATGCTCGGTTAAAAGACACCCAAATTAGGTTAAATATGGACAAACCCAGCGACTGGGCTGTTTCGACCAACCTGTTGGGCAGGGTTGCCAGGTTTTCACAACAAAACCCACCCAATTGCTAATCAAAACTAGCCCGTTCAAAACTAGCCCAGTCATGTTTCTATGAGGGTCCCCAATAAAAATCATGTTCCGAGGGTAAATATACATATTTTTTCGCTGGGTTCCCCTGGTTAAGTTTGCATTCCAGGGGCTAGATATCACGTTATTGGGGTCGCTTTAACCTGCGGACATGAAAAACAACCCACGCAACAGTGTTAAAATAGCCCAATTCTTCAGGGAAAATTGCAGACTTGACAACACTGATTAAAGAGCGCCAAAATGGCATTTATTATCTGGACTTCATGATAAAATTGACAGAATTTATAAGCTGAGAGTTTGTTTCTTATCAGAAGTAGGCCACTGAGCCACAATTTTAGTGAAGCTCATTTTCTCACGTTTCTGCATGTGTCATGCCAGGGTTGCCAGGTTTTCACAACAAAACCCGCACAATTGCTACTCAAAACTAGTCCAATCACGTTTCGGTGGGAGGTCTCCCAGTAAAATACAAGTTTTTTTTCAGGGGCTAAATATCACGTTAGTTATTGGGGTCGCTTCAACCCACTGACATGCGTGTTAAATTTGCTCAATTTCGTGGGAAAACCGCTGACTTGGCAACACTGCTGCTCAGCAGTTTTTTTTAACTCTGGTTTAAAAATGACTACATGTCTGGGTTAAAATGAGCTTAAAATAGGTTAGAAATGAAAAATCAAACACTTAATTACTAGAGGTATCAGTAATAATCAAAAGGTGAACATTTTAATAAGCAATTTAATAAATGTATAAATTATTATTTATTAAATGTATTAATAAATGTTCATTTCCAACCTAGCAACTTGGGTTGTTTTTAACCCAGCATTTTTTTTAGAGTGCTCTATAGTATTCACCTTTAAAAAAATGGGCTAACAACAACCCAAGTTTGGTTAAATATGGACAAACTTAGTGACTGGGTTGTTTTGACCCAGTGGTTGGGTTAAATGTTTGACCAACCTGCTGGGCAGGGTCTATTCAAAACTAGCCCAATCGAGTTTTGAGGGGGAACCCCTGCTAAACAACCGGGGGTGAAATACACGTAATTTGGCAGGGTTTCCCTGATAAAATTCGCATTTCAGGTGCTATATATCACAATATTGTGGTATCTTCAACCCGCGGACATTAAAAACAACCCTGTTGAAGTAGCCCAATTCCGCAAGAAAACCACAGACTTGGCAACACTGCTGCTGGGCAGTTTTAACTCAACTATTGTTTAAAAATACATTGTGTGGGTTATTTTTTGATTAGTAATATGCATTGCTAAGCACTTAATTTGGACAACTTTTAGACCAATTTCACGGGAAAATCGTAGACTTGGCAACACTGCTGCTAAGCAATCGGTGCCGATAGCCTTGTGGGCAGTGCTTCGACATGCAGCGCTGTTGTATTATATATATATATATATATATATATATATATATATATATATATATATATATATAAATAGTTTTTTACAGTGTAGATGATTGCATTAGATAATGGACCGATACTGAAAAGGAAATAAAGTATAGTCTCTACAAATGAGATTCATTTATGCAGACCTTAAAATTTTGTATTCTGTCTGTCTAAAATAAATAGTAATTTATTTAGAGATATTATTCAGAAAATAAAGCCAAATATGCTATTCTGTTCAAGTATCTAGCTACTATAAGAGCCTTAAACAAAACTCTGCATGTCTTTCAATAATTCAGTGCCACAAACCTGGCAAACTTAGTCAAATCCAAGTAATTATTTCTTCCCCAAAGGCACTAAATGCAACAGATCAGTTTCAAGATCCAAAAAGCCTGAGCACCCAGACTCTTGCTTATAAAACAAGCAACCTAACTGGATTTAGGTTCTCTGACCCTGAGTATTAAACAGACTGTTTTGCTGTCATATAAGAAATCTATACAATATATGATTTAAATTTTTTTAAAGAAAGAAAGAACAAAATAGACATTAATGCTTTTATTCAGCAAGGATGCACTAATTTAATTAAAATCCAGTAAAGACATTTATAATGTTACAAAAGAGTTCCATTTCTAATAAAGGTTTCTATTCATCAAAGAATCCTAAAAAAATTAATTACGGTTTCCACAAATTAGAATGATTTCTGAAGGATCATGTGAAACTGAAGTCTGAAGTAATGATGCTAAAAAGTCAGTTTTGCCATCACAAGAATAAATTACATTTTAAAATATCTTAAAACAGAAAACAGTTATTTTAAATGGCTAAAATATTTCACAATATTACTGTATTTACTATTTTAAATATAGTATATGCAGGCTTGGTGAGCTTTCTTTTAATAAATCTTTAAAAATAGTACCAAGACTATAACATGGGTGGTCTTCCGTTAATATTACAAGGACCTGTTTTGCACCTTAGACTCAGTAAATAGTCTTGACACACTGAGCAGGCAGCTTTACTTTGTTAACGTTAAAGTCAGTCCACATACTGTAGCCCTTTTTATTTCAAACTACCATGACAAATCCTATTTTCCAGATGCGTCCCCTATGAATAAACAGAAAGCAAGTATGTGCGAGTGTGTTGGCAACAGACAGAAAGAGAGCGAGAGGAACTGAATCTAGCTTGTTTAGGATCTTAAATGGACCAAATCTCATGTCTGTGAGTGTTGTATTTGGTAATGGAGTGTGTCATGATAATGTGCTGCTGTGGGTTGCGAGAGACTCTGTCGTCTAGTCTCTAAATGTGACTCAATCTGCCCCGTATCCCAAGCGCTCTTTGTACATCACTTCCTGTTACCCATGATCCTCCTTCACATCCTGGCTTCTCTCTTTCTTTTTTCCTGCAAATCACTCCAAATATATCATTATTGTTTCATCGCTTTCACAATTCCTTCTCTTAAAGAATTAGTTCACCCAAAAATGAAAATTCTGTCATTAATAATTACTCACTCTCATGTCGTTCCAAACCCGAAAGAAGATATTTAATTAAGATATTTTTGTGTGCAAAGAAAACAAAAATAACAACTTTATTTAACGATTTCTTCTCTCCCGGGACAGTTCTCTGTCATTACGGAGAGTACGCATACTTATACAGAATTTTCATTTTTGGATGAACTAATCCTTTAAGACTGTATTCCAGGTCAAATTTTACAGTATTGTTCAAACGTTTTTGAGTCAGTAATTTTTCTATATACTTTATATTCAACATATATGCAATAAATTGATTACAAGTGAAATTAAAAACATTTACAATTTTACAAAAGATGACTGTTTTAAGTAAATACTGTCCTTTTTAATGTTCTATTCATCAAAGAATCACAAAAAACAGTTTTGAGCATTGACAATGATAAGAAATATTTCTTAAGCACCAAATCAGCGTATCAGATGGATTTCTGAAGGATCATGTGACACTGAACACTTAAGTAATTATGCTGAAATTTCAGTTTTGCCATCACAGAGATAAATTGTAATGAATAAAATAAAATAAAATTGGAAATGGTAATAATATTTCACAATATTACTGTTTTTACTGTATTTTATATCAAATAAATGCAGCCTTGGTGAGCGTCTTTCAAAAAAAAAAAAAAAAAAAAAACATTAAAGAAACTAATTTAACAGATTTAAACTAAGTATGAGTTTCCAGTTAGTCGTTATTCCTAATTTATTCTTGATCAGTCTTGGCTAATTTTTTACTAAAAGTCTAACAAAAAAAAGTATATATACATTACCAGTCAAAAGTTTTTGAACAGTAAGATTTTTAATGTTTTTTAAAAGTCTCTTCTGCTCACCAAACCTGCATTTATTTGATCCAAAGTACAGCAAAAGCAGTAAAATTTTGAAATATTTTTACTAGTTAAAATAACTGTTTTCTATTTGAATATATTTTAAAATGTAATTTATTCCTGTGATTTTAAGGCTGATTTTTTAGCATTATTACTCCAGTCACATGATCCTTCAGAAATCATTTTAATATTCTGATTCGCTGCTCAAAAATACATAAATAATAGTCAGGATATAATCCAGAAATTTTATGGTCACTTATGTTAACCCTAAAACAATGTCCAAAATTCAAAATAGCCTACAGATAAAACATCAGTAAAAAATACATCAGTAAAAGTTTTTTATTTCAGATAAAAGCTGATCTTTGGATCTTTCTATATATCAAATCCTGAAAAATATTATTTATAATAATTAATTCTAATAATAATAATAATAGAAAATGTTTCTTGAACAGCAAATCAGCATAGTACAATGATTTCTGAAGGATCATGCGACACTTAAAAATTGAGTAATGATGCAAAAAATTCAGCATTGAAATCACAGGAATAAATTACATTTTAAAATATATTCAAATAGAAAGCAGTTATTTTAAATAAGAAAAATATTTCAAAGTTTTACTGTTTTTGCTGTACTTTAGATGAAATAAATGCAGGCTTGGTGAGCTGAAGAGACTTCTTCAAAAAACAAAAAAAAATTGCACTGTTCAAAAACTTCTGACTGGTAGTGTCAAAAGAATATATGTTAATGAATTCATTCATTTATTTATACAGTATATTATTCAAATGCAATTTTGTAGTCTCCAATTAGGATCTGATGCATAATGAAGACAAAACATGATTGTATTGTAAACTAATGCACACAAAAGTAGACAGGCCAACTTCTGGGTGCAAGGTTAAACTTTTATTTTTTTTCTTCACTCGTCATCAATCCTAAACACAGACTTTGCTAACGTAGCCCATACGCCTTACTTTCCTTCTCCTTTCTCACTTTCAACATCTCCCTTTCCTCTTTTGCATTCTCACTGAATTTCCAAGTTGAAATGCAGTCACCTGCCTCTTGAGAGGGGATTGCGTCTGCGTCTCTAGTGCCAGTAACACAAAATGTGCATAGAGTCGCACACACATAGACCTACAGGATTTAGCTGAGAGGCTGGCCTGTGGAAGTGGGTCAGAGGATTCTGCTGTAGCAATGCTCTGGAGACCACTGTTTGTGAGACTGAGTCTGCTGACGTGTGCACGAATCGACACACACACTAATACGGCCAGACAAAGGCTGCGCAACCGCATACAAAAACCCACACACTAAAAAAAGCAGATACCTTTGGTTCACCTGGGGAGCTTCATCTAGACACGCTGTAATTATGCGTGCATGCATATTCATTTACGCCTTTCTCACATCCATCTAATAACATTTAATCACAACGAGGAAGACATGAATTGAGATGAAAAGGAAGGGTACAGGGAAACAGACAGGCAGGGTGAGAGGGAGAGAAGGAAGAGGGAGTATTGTCATAAGCGGGTGATAGAAAGACAGAATGAAAAGAGGGTTGTGAACGACACGCTGTCCAGTCAACCATCGCTGTCTGACAGTAACATATTGATCTGAGAATCTATTCAGCACCAGAACAGCACAAGAGATGGAATCAAAGCTTTATGTAAAATACGCCAGTTTGCTGGTGGGGGAATTTCATTAAAACATGCTTGGGCTTTTAATTAAAAACAATTACATTTATTCAACAATTAGCATGAAGGCAGTTCAAAAGTTTTGTGGTGCATTTTTGTATTAAGAAAAATCCTATTTTATTTGACTTTTTAATCCTTTTATAATATTATCACTCATTACTGTATACACAGTAAAAATACTGATTTAAAATGTCTTAAAATACAGTCTACTAAAATTAAATGTATTTTATTTAGTTTTATTTATAATTACGTATCATAAAATACAATATATTCTAAAAATATTTTTTGTATGGAGAAAACAATAATTTAATGTTTTACTTTTTAATCCTTTTAAAATATCATTACTATAAACAGTAAAAATACTGATTTAAAAAATTTAATCAGCATGAAGGCAGTAAAAAAAAATTTGGTGGTGTATAGTCTCAAAATACAGTATACTAGAAAATGTATTTATTTTATTTTATTTACTTGTCATAAAATAGGATATATTATAAAATTGATTTTGTATATAGAAAACAAACCCTAATTTAATGTTTTACTTTTAAATCCTTAAAAAAATTATAAATAAAAAATGTAATCAGCATGAAGGCAGCAAAAACACTACTGAAAATTGTATTTTATTTTGATTGATTTACTTATTATAAAATATAATATATTATAAAATTAGTTTTTGTATAAAGAAAAAAACTAAGTTAATGATTTACTTTTTAATTATTTTAAAATATTTATTTTTTATTATTTTATACAGAAAAAATACTGATAAAAATAAATAAATCAGCATGAAGACAGTAAAAAAAAGTTCTGTGGTGTAGTCTCAAAGTAAAGAATTTTTTTATTTTTTTAATAATGAAAAAATGTTTTTTTAATTTTATTTTACTTATCATAAAATACAATATATTCTAAAAATATTTTTTGTATGGAGAAAACAATAATTTAATGTTTTACTTTTTAATCCTTTTAAAATATCATTACTATAAACAGTAAAAATACTGATTTAAAAAATTTAATCAGCATGAAGGCAGTAAAAAATTTTTTGGTGGTGTATAGTTTTTAAAAATGTATTTATTTTATTTTATTTACTTGTCATAAAATACGATATATTATAAAATTGATTTTGTACATAGAAAACAAACCCTAATTTAATGTTTTACTTTTTAATCCTTAAATTGTAAATAAAAAATCTAATCAGCATGAAGACAGTAAAAAAAAGCTGTGGTGTATAGTCGCAAAATACAGTCTATTAATTATTTTTTCTTTTTTAATCCATTTAAAATAATTACTATTTTAAATTAATTATTACTATATACAGTAAAAAATACTGATTAAAAAATAAAATCAGCATGAAGGCAGTAAAAAAAAGTTCTGTGGTATACAGTCTCAAAATACAGTCAACTAAAAATGTTGTTTTTTCATTTATTATTTACTTAAAATAAAATACTATATATAAAAATACTATTTTCTTATTAATAAAATACAATATATTATACAATTAAAAAATAATATAATGTTTTACTTTTTAATCCTTTTAAAATAATGATCACTCATTACTATACATCTCAAAAAATATATACTTTTTTATTTACTTTTCAAAAAAAATACAATGTATTACAAAAATAATTTTTTGTATAGAGAAAAAACCTTGTTTTACTATTTAATCCTTTTAAAATAATTATTGATCATTACTATATACAAAAAAAATTACTGATTAAAAAAAAAACTTCTGTGGTGTATAGTCTTAAAATATAGTCTTTATTTAATTTAATTTTATATTTATTTTATTGAGTTATCATAAAATACAATACATTATATAATTAATTTTGTATAAATAATGAATTCTACTCTAATGAATGTTATTTTTTTGCACTACTCTAAATTTTGTATTAATTACAAACAAACAAATAATAATAAAAATTATTAATAATAATAATAAAAAGATACTGGTAATTGTCTGTCAGGACATCATCCGGCAATTTTACGGCCATTTATGTTAAACCTAAAACATATCACAATGAAGTGCAAAATTTAAAATACCAGTATAAAATAAACTCTTCATATTAATAAATTACATTATTCCTGTATTTACATATTTGTTTTACTGTGACGTTAAAAAATAGAGCGAAAAGCAGAATACAAAAATTAACGTTGTTATGTCCCCTTCAACTTAACTGTCATGAAAATACATTTTAATGCTTTAAAAATACGTCTCTTTTTCTTCTGTTCTTTTGATTTTTAATATAAGCTGAAACATAAGCCATACTTGTTCTTCTTATGGCATTCATCCTTATTGGTTTCTGGATGAATCAGAGCATTTCACACTCACAAATGAAAGTCCATTTAAGACTCTCACAGGAATCGAACAGCCCTACAGCGTGGAAAATTTGGCCTTTATTTCCTATAATCCACATCAAATCATTATCATTAAACTACAGACAGGCAGAAACGAGAGTCCTCAAGGTAGCTGTTGATTTGCTACATTACAGCTTGGGACTGAGATTAAACTTTAAAAAAAAAACGAGGAGGAATTAAAAGTATTAATTTTGCAATATTAAACCCACCCACTCTCCCCGTCCGTCTTTTATATTGTCACGGTAAAAGAACATCATTCAGCACGGAGGCTAATCTGTTTGGGAATCACATGGCATTAGATGTCATTAGCGGTGAGTCATCTTTAATGAACACATCTAATGAAGTGAGGCTCACTGAGAGAAATATCATTCCTCTAGCTTTAGGAAGGTGGTCCAAGGTGCGTGTACTTCCTGTGTTCAATTATGAAATTAAAAAAAAGCTCTTACGTCTCGAAACATCATGAGGTTCCCAAAAAACGGTGAGGCCTTTGGGTGCTTGATGCCACATCGTTCCAAGATGGAGTAAGGAGAGATGGAGTACCTATTAAAACAAAGACAAAGACAAAGACAAAGAATGACAGGCATGTAAGTGATGGTTCCCGCAAACACATGATGACACAAGAAGTTTCGGAGAGCATTGGGAAGTGCTGCATTTCCTTTGAGTATGGACAAGGGGACTTGCATTATGCATGAGGATTGCATCTGCTGACACGCCAGCGCTTCGACCACTTTTAACTTTGAAGTGAGCCGTAGGAGATGACGGGATGTTATTTGCTCAAAGAGTGCATTTTTGTCCCTTAGAAGTTAAACACGAATGTCTTAATTCACCTGAGAAAGAGAACAGCGAGTGCTTTATTCAAATGTGTGCAAATATTCGCTACCATTAGAGCGACTGAAACACATTTGCAAGTTAAGAAACACATTTTTGGGTGTTTCTTCCACTGTAGGTACTTTAATGTCCCAGGGGTTGATTTTTATTTAAAGTTTTTGTGACGAAAAGATCACATTAAACCAGTGTTTTTCAGCCAAGGGCTCTGGGCCCATTAAGGGACCCTTAAAATGACTTAAAATAAGACTAGAAAACCATTAAAAAATGGTATAGCTATATGGCTTATTATGACTGTATATGACTGTTTTTCATTGAAGAGAGTCTGGATATATGGGAACATTTTAAAAGTGTAATTAAACCCAGCAAATGTAAATTAAATCTTAAAATGGTATGACATATTTTTTTTTATTGGGTAGAAAATTAGGAAAAAATATTTGTTTAAAAAAATCTAACAAGGCTTTATTTTAATGTTTTTTAAATGTCTTTTATGTATGATTTAAGCTTTGTTGTCTATAGAGAACCAAACCTACAGAACTTTAAAAAAATAACTGAACTTAATAAATATATAGATAAATAAATAAATGATTGATTTTTTTATTCATTTGTAATAAAATGCTTTTTTCTATATTTATTATTTTCTAATTTATTTTTGCATTTATTTTTATTCTTTTTTAATTATTTTCTTATTATGTCATTTTATTTTATATTTACTTTTTATGCATTAATCTAAGACCTTCAATATTTACTTTTATGAAAATTATTTATATCAGTTTTACACAATTCTGACTGTGCAATATTTTTAACATTTCTTTTAATATTATTTCATTTTTTTTTTTCATATTTATTTTTTATGCATTAATTTATTTGGTCAAATATGTTTTGTAATATTTGACCTTAACAAGGAGCAGTTTTAATATTTACTTTTAGGAAAATGATTTATATCAGTTTTACACAATTTTGACAGTACATTATTTTTCACTTTTATTTCATTATTATTTTTTTAATTATTTAATATTTACTTCTATGCATTAAGTAGTTCAATTATTTGTTGTAATATTTGACCTAAACAAAGAGCAGTTTCAATATTTCCTTTTATGAAAATGATTTATATCAGTTTTGCACACTTCTGACTGTACATTATTTGTAACTACAATTATTATTTAGTTTTTTAAATGTATTTGTATACATTAATTTATTAGTTCAATTATTTGTTAATTATTATCCATTTTACACAATTTTGATTGTACATTATTTTTAAGTTTTAATATTTACTTATTTCATTTTTTAAATTATTTAATATTTACCTCTATGCATTATTTAAGTAGGTAAATTATTTGTTGTAATTTTTGAGCAGTTTAAATATTTATTTTTACGAAAATAATTTATATCAGTTTTGCACATTATTTTTTAACTTTTAATTATTTCATTTTTAGATAATTTAATATTTATGTTCATGCATACAAGTATTAGTTCAATTAATTGTTGCAATATTTGACATAAACAAAGAGCAGGTTTCAATATTAACTTTTTTGAAAATTATTTTATATCAGGTTTACACAATTCTGGCAGTATATTATTTTTAAAATCTTTATTTAATTATTATTTCATTTTTATGCATTCATTTATTATTTTCATTATTTGTTGTAATATTTGACCTAAACAAAGAGATTTCAATATTTACTTTTATGTAAATGATTTATATCAGTTTTACACAATCCTGACTTTATATTATTATACAACAATGTACAACCAACAATTTAGCAACAACATAGCCTCAATAAATTAGTGTAATTGGTAAGTGCGAAATTATAATTTAATATTCATTAAAAATGTCAGAATATTATTCAGTATCTTTTTTAAATTTAACAGCCATTCTGTTGCACCACAAAATTAATGCTTGCTTTGAGATGTTGCAATAGAAAGGACATTTTTATGACAGTTTGGGGGAAAACAAAACAATTAAAACTAGTGAGAGTTTATACTCTAAAAGTGCAGTGCCAAAAGTGTGCATAGTTGAAGAAACACCCTTTTCTAATCATTTTGGCTGGAAATATCAGACTCTGACTTCAGCACTGTTGCGAGAAGGAGAAGTAACTGCCAGCCATCTTCCTCAAAAAAAAAAAAAAAAAAAAAAAAAAGTACTGTAACCAAAAGATTCTGACATCCATCTCCTTCATAATCTCCAGCTCGGCAGGAGTTCATTACCATATTAATTGTCAGATTAGAGAGTGGGTCTTAACACATGCTATAAAAAAAAAAGAGCTGGAATGATAACTCATTTTATGACACGCTCTTAATTACACAGAAGCACGTCGCATCCTAACACGCTCGTCCGGTGCTGAAAGACGATGAATCCCCAGTCCAATCTATCCGTGTCCAGATTCGAAACCATTTCTCACTTCAGCACAAATATATTCACCACGAGTCGTCAGACAAACATCCCCCATTATTGGTAAAGTGAACACAGAATTAATGTGCAAGACATCAGGGTGAGATCAGAAAGTCTATCAGCAAAACAGGACCAAAGTTGATTTGTCCTTCATAACATGCCGTTTGGAAACTTATCAACAGTTTGTTCCAGTTTTGCTAAAGTTCAATCAAAAATCTCTTTAGGGAACATCAGAAATAACGTGTTGCTCAAAAGAGAAGGTGTTTCTGAAACGTGTCACAGCCCATATGAAGCAGAATATTTCCACATTTTGAAGACTAAAACTGATCAATAAAGTGACTAAACTGAAAAGCTCAAACATTACCAGCAGGTCAGTTAAAAGGCAAACACATATAACGCTCTTTGTGAAGCACAAAAGAAAGTCTATTCCAATAGAATTAAATGTCCAACATCAATTCATCAATTATATCTGTTACTGAATGATGGCTCTACAAACGTGACCTACACTACCAGTCAAAAGTTTTTGAACAGTAAGATCAGTTTTTTCAAGCGTTGATTCCTCTGCTCACCAAGCCTGCATTTATTTGATTTAAAGTACAGCAAAAGCAGTACAATTTTGAAATATTTTTACTATTTAAAATGACTGTTTTCTATTTGAATTTATTTAAAGATGCTATTTATTCCTGTGAATTCAAAGCTGAATTTTTAGCTTCATTACTCCAGTCGCACGATCCTTCAGAAATCATTCTAATATTCAGATTTGCTGCTCCAAAAAACATTTTTTATTATTATTATATTGAAAACAGCTGAGTAGAATTTTTTCGGGTTTCTTTGATGAATAGAAGGTTCAGAAGAACAGCATTTATCTGAAATAGAAATCTTTTGTAACATTATTATCATCACTTTTGATCCATTTAAAACATCCTTGCTAAATAAAAGTATTAATTTCTATGAAAAAAGATGTTACAAAAGCTTTTTATTTCTGATAAATGCTGATCTTTGGATCTTTCTATTCATCAAATAATCCTGAAAAAAATGTACTTAACTGTTTTAAATATTGATAATAATAATAATAATAACAATAATAATAATAATAATAATAATAATAATAATAATAAAATATAGCTGCAAGCAGCGATTACCAAATATGAAAAAAGACATATTGTTTAGCAAGTCTGTAACCACCTAAATCACTGAAAAAAAAAGCATTTATAATGCAATATAATGGTTTTTTTTTAGTTTATGATTGTTATAGCACCAGCTGTGGTCCGAATCCCTTAAAACTGTGCCTGCTTGTTTAGAATCACGTCTCATGTCCTCACCAGTGTACAGTTTTCCTTTAGGCTTTGTAGGATTTTGGGTAAATTCAGACAGGCCCCTTTTTTAAACAACCCCATTATAGCTTCCCAAAGGGTAAATTTGAACATTTTTTGATAATTATTGACCTAGAGAGTTCAGAGATTTGTATTGCAGTGTTTTTTTTTTCCAGAAAAATGAAAAAAAAACCTAGGACTAGTTCACAAAAGTATTTTTTTACATCTTCGTAATCATTTAACAAATGATTTGACAGCAGTGGTTCTAGAGGCAAAGTTGTCCAGAATGAACTCTGTGATATGATATGAATGTTGCATATATGTGTGAAAAAACATGTGATGTACAACCATTTACGCCCTTGAAAAATGCCCCCAGTAGCATTTTTCATTTCAAAATTTCTCTCAGACCTTAAGGGCTGTAAGTCAATCAAGCTCACCGAGTTTTGTTCCAATCGGCCTCCGTTAACCTTGTCTAATAGGTGCTCAAAATTCATTGACCAATGGCAGCCATGTTTTTTGATATATGTAAATGTCTTTGTAGACACTTGTGTCACTTTGGACCAATTTTTTTCCTGCGACCTCAACTTAAGCTCTTACATAAGTGTTCCAAGTTTGGCAGAGATATTTCATTCAGTTCAGGAGTTATAGGCATTTTACTAAAAGTGGCCCTGCCCCTTTCAAACGTTTTGGCATCCCTTTGTGATGGTGAGTCGAAAGTAGGGATGCACCGAAATGTTCAGCAACCAAATAAGCGAAAAGGCCGAATAAATTATGTCGAAAAATGAGGGCGCAATCAAATAGAGGCGCGCCCTAATGTGGCAAACATGTCGGCAGTGTGGAAGCATTTAAAACTGTCCGAGAAAGACGCAATAATCATTACAAGCACCGTCAGCACGAGACTGTTTAGAATCGCAACGCATGTCGACCATGAGAAGAGAAGGGTTGGTTGTTGCTGGTTACTGTATGATGACTGAAATCGTGAAACCATTAGTAAATAAACAGAACGTTATGTTGTCTAATAAATGCATGAATTGTATTTTTTCTGACAGTGCTGCGTGAACTCGTTAGCCAGGGTTCAAAGTCCAAAGCGCGAGGGAAATCTGCATGATGAGAATCATTCATAAATATGCTGCTGTCAGCAAAAACTAGTACTGAGGTCTTCTTGCGGGTTTCCGCCAAAATAAAAGCCAACATTCATAAATGTTAGTATTGTAATTTTACTGTTGTTCTGTAAAATAAAATAAAAAATAACACAAAAATAATAATAACAATCATTACAACAGCTCTCTTAATACATTACATTTATTATAACATTCTCCTTTGCTCAGCAAGGCTGCATTTATTTGTACATTAAAAACACATGCTTGATTTAAGAAGGGGGTCTTGAATGGCCAAAGAATATTAATTTACTAACTTATTAATTTTAAGTTTAGTTGTGGTTTGTTGGTAGGCTAGAATGTCTACTAGAATGTTAAAAATGTTCAGTATAAATAAATATTTTAAAATTGTTGTTTTGTAATTGATTTTTTTTTTCTTTAAAAAAAAAAGCAAGACAAAACTGTAAATTTAAATTTATGCAATGGTGAAAAAAAAGGCAAAATACATGGGGAAAAACACATTTGGTAATCGGCCTTCGGCCCAGTATGTAATTTTGTTCAACTTCAGCCAAGATTTTTTATTTTTTTTTTTCGGTGCATCCCTAGTTGAAAGTTCAACTTTTTTGGATTATTATTGATATTCACTCTCCAGAGAATCTTCCTGCACTGGGTTAGTTCTGATTAGGCAAAAAAACTAGGACTAGTTCACAAGGAGGTTTTTAAAAAAATGCGAAATACCTGAAAATTTAGCCTCACGATCAAATCTTCCAAGGAATCCAACGACATACGACACTTGAGCCTGCGACTGACAGTTTATGGGTTATGAGAAATTTTGTAGTTTTGTTCGCTGTAGCGCCCCCATCAGGCCAATTAGGGTGAGCCTTGGTCACGTTGTAGGCGATGTGAGTACTACCATCCCTCCAAGTTTCAAGTCTCTACAACTTATGGTTTGGTCACAGGAATAAATTACATTTTAAAATGTATTCAAATAGAAAGCAGTTTTTTTAAATAGTAAAAATATTTACAATTTGTACTGTTTTCGCTGTACTTTACATCCAATAAAAAGGCTTGGTAAGCAGAAGAGACATCTTTAAAAAACATGAAAAATCTTACTGTTCAAAAACTTTTGACTGGTAGTGCATGTAGGGTGCAAACTTTGAAATGAGACACAACGATAAGAATGTCTATTATGTGTAAATGTGCAAAGTGCCCATGTTAGATATTATCTGAATGACCCATTTTTGCAGCTTAGTTTCTGCATATGTGTTAGGAACGTTATAGTATGTCTACATATGTCCATCTAATCATTTTACTACAGACCTACAGCACAATAATTAAGTTTACACAAGACAGCACACGACTGCATGGCGATCAATTGTAGTTCAATGCAAGCCTGAGCTGACTGACAAATCCAGCGAGGCATCTCCTCTATGTGTCTCTCCAGGCTAGATAAACAGATGTTGATGTAGCTTATCAGTGAATACGCCCGGCCATTTCTGAGCCCTGTGCCAGGGGCAAAGAGAGAGAGAGAGACAGAGATGCGCCACAGGCTAAATATACTGGGAAAAGGCCAGGATGGAAGACGGTCCCTAAAATACCACAAAAATTCAAACCCAGCCTCCTTGTTAAATATTTACCTCAGCCTTACTCTCTGTCCTTCCCAAACGCGAATGTTAAAGGTCCTACAAGGTAAGGAAGGATCACTGCTGGGCACCGATGCAAACATATCAAACCTGTTTCAATGTAAAAAATGTATGTGCACACTAGCAGGACACTTTGACAAACACAAACCTCTCCAAGGCTGATATTGTTAAACCTGCACATCATGAAGTCATTAAAATGTATGAGTTTAGGGTGGCCTGTAACTTTGGGGTGAACGAGCACGAAGGGAAGGAGAGATTGAGACAACCGTGTCTGACTGACAGCGAGGGACTCGCTGTGTTGTTTTCAGAGCGAGGTTGGAAGGAACAGGCCAGCCAATGTTCTCATTAGGGCCAAAAGTGCCATAAAGAAGGAGAGATACAGCGTGAGGTGAAAGAGGGGTGAGAAACTGAAAAGCTGCTGTCCAGATTCTGGGGGAAAAAGCATTTTTTGTTCCTTCTGGTAAAGAATCAAGATGCTCAAACTGTGGCTCTGGTCCAAAAACTAGTGAGCTGCCTATGTAAGTAACATTTTAAGGCAGTATTTCGCCAACATTGCACTCGCAAAAGCGCATAGGTAAAGCTTAAGTACCTTTTCAACACTAATTCATATCATATTGAATATCATTTAGCATTATCATATCATTACTAACATCAGTTAAAACCAAAATGCTACAAAAAATGTTTTTCTTTGTCTTGTTTTGTTAGTATAACATTCATAAAATCAAAACCCATTTACTTCAGACGAAAAAAATACAAAACATTTCTGAAAAACGAAACCTCTCAAATTTATATATATATTTTTTAATATTTTTTTTTTAATAATTATTTTAATTCATTTATTTTTCTTGGTAGTAGAAGATTGTTTCTGTAAATTATTTAACAACTTATTAAATTATTTAATTTAATGTATTAAATTTTATGTATTACATTTTTTTAATTTAACTTAATTTAATTTATTTTGTGCAGTGTACTGGGTCAAAATAGACTAAGCACGCTTCCTCTATCTTTGGGCATGAGTTTGTTTGTATTTTTGATCAATCTGGGGGAAATTATGGAAAAACTCAAGACCTAGGGGCAAATTAATTTACAAATTAATTCCAGATGGGACTTCAAACAAAAGTCATTTTCCAGTCTTTCTCTTGTGGATTAAATACCACAGAAGCTAAATAAATGTAACATATCTCCGACAAGTGAATAGACTGTAATTTGTAAAACATTTTTTTGAAGTTTTCACTGACCATCTGTTGCATACACATTATTAAAATAAGGAAGCTCATTGCCTATTCTATTGTGTTTTCTTTTTTTTATTTTGCAGTTATTGAGGTTTTGTACTGATACACTGATCAGTAAGATTTTTAATGTTTTTAAAGAAGTCTTTCTGCTCATCAATGTTGCTTTTATTTGATTAAAATACTGAAAAAAACTGTAATATTGTGAAATATTATTGGAATTTAAAATAGTGAATTTTTATTTTAATATACTTTAAAATAGAATTTATTCCTGTGATACAAAGCTGAACTTTCAGTATCATTACTCCAGTCCTCAGTGTCACATGATCCAGAAATTCTCCTTATATGCTGATTTATTATCAATTGTTGGAAACAATTGTGCTGCTTAATATTTTTTTTTTTTTGGAACCTGATTCTTTGATGAATAAAAAATGAAAAAGAATGGCATTTATTTAAAATATAAATCTTTTGTAACAATAATAAGAAAAAAACTTAAATAAATTATATTTCAAAATTTATTAAAATGAAAAACTATTATTTAAATTACAATAACTTTTCATAGTGTTACTTTTTTCTGTATAATTGATTAAATAAATTAACTTTGATAAGCATAAGAGACTTCCAAACATAAAAAAATCTTACTGATACTAAACTTTTGAGCAGCAGTGTATATCATTACGATATACTAGAGCTGTCAAAAATAATGTGGTAATTTCTGTGGTTAATATTAATATTAAATGTTAAAATTATGGCACTTTATTCTAGTGTTGAATGGCTATAATTACTCATCCCCAGAACTTGATTTAAGAAATCCATTTAACAAAGGCATTAGTATCGTTGATACTTGCCATTCATAGTTCTTTGTAAAAGTATTTCCATTAAAGAAATATACAATCTGTTGTTTACATTTAATTTGGAGATTAAATGTAAAAATTTGATTACAAATTTTCATGTTAAGTGCGATTAACAGGAAAATATGTGATTTCTGACAGCACTAGATATAGCTCTACAGCTGAGGTCAAAAGTTTACATCCTCCTTTCAGAATCTGCAAAATGTTCATTATTTTACCAAAATAAGAGGGATCATACAAAAAGCATGTTACTGTTTATTTAGTACTGACCTGAATAAAATATTTGACATTAAAGATGTTTACATATGGTCCACAAGAAAAAATAATAGATGAATTTATAAAAAATGACCCTGTTCAAAAGTTTACATCCCCTGTGTTGTTACCTGAATGATCCACAGCTGTGTTTTTTCCCCTTGTTTGTCCTGAACAGTTAAACTGCCCGCTGTTCTTCAGAAAATTCCTTCAGGTCCCACAAATTCTTTGGTTTTTTAGCATTTGTACCCTGATCTTTAAATTCAAAAGTTTTCACCCCTAGCTCTTAATGCATCGTTTTTTTCTTTCTGAAGCATCAGTGAGCGTTTCAACCTTCTGTAATAGTTGCATATGAGTCCCTCAGTTGTCCTCAGTGTGAAAATATAG
This sequence comes from Garra rufa, assembly GCF_049309525.1. NCBI lineage: Eukaryota > Metazoa > Chordata > Actinopteri > Cypriniformes > Cyprinidae > Garra > Garra rufa. Next base: position 36,510,890 of record NC_133371.1, read on the forward strand.
ATCTCAAAATCATACATTCATTGTTGGAAAGAGTTCAATTACACAAAAATGCTGGAAAACCAAAGAATTTGTGGGACCTAAAGGATTTTTCTGAAGAACAGCGGGCAGTTTAACTGTTCAGGACAAACAAGGGGAAAAACACAGCTGTGGATCATTCAGGTAACAACACAGGGGATGTAAACTGTTGAACAGGGTCATTTTTATATATTCAACTGTTATTTTCTCTTGTGGACTATATGTAAACATCTTTAATGTGAAATATCTTATTCAGGTCAGTACTAAATAAAAAATAGCATGCATTTTGTATGATTCCTCTGATTTTGGTAAAATAATTAACATTTTGCAGATTCTGAAAGGGGATGTTAACATTTGGCCTCAACTGTATTTTTAATTAGCCAGTGTTAAACTGCCTTAAACAGCCTCATAAAAACAAAATAAACTGTTACGATCACACTTACATTACAGCTAGAATCACCTGCAGATTTTTTGCTGATAACACCAGGCTGCTTTCTCCATGTCTTTATCATACACATTCACAAACACTCATAATTACACTATATTCACACATTACAGCATCCCACAACACTATACTTTCAAGCTCAGTTTACTAAAACGTAGCAAAGTTTATGTAGCAGGCAGTTTGTATGTTTCAGGGAAGGACTTTTAGTATCAGCAAACATCTCCTGAAGCACTCAGACGCACACATTGATCCTGCCGGGCATAAAAGTGCAAGCTATAATTGCTGTGAGCTGCTTCTAGTGTCTCTCTTGATCATCCATGACACATTTGATTTCTTTTCTATTGTAAGAGCCTATTAAAAATGGGCACCAATAAAAGCGCATTGATTCATGCAGGATTAGCCCATCGGACAGGAGTTTTATCACGGCCACGAAATCACCGACTGCCTTCTGTCGCTCTCACACACACATACTAACGTGTGCAGCTGCAGTCACATGGACCGTGATTTGCCAGCTTTCCACTCAATAGTCTTCTGATGGTGCCGTGGGCCTGGGTGGGCTACCGAGCGAGTGTGTGCATGGGGAAAGCGATGCCCAGAACTGCTTAAGCGGTCTGGTGGTGGGCAGAGGATGGGCTCCCCTGTGGAGTTTTGTGCAGTACCCAGACCTGGATCAGACGCTTGGCGGTCACGCCGCGCTAGTGAGCTCAGGCCGCACATTTATCTCTGAGAGCAGAGCGCTGCTGCGATTGATCAGCTGTGGAAGAGGAGGCGCTACGGTCCAGCACAACACCAAACAATCTGAGACGGCAAGGTTAGCGATAGACAGCAACAACAAACACAGGACAGAAAGCCAGATGAGTTTAAACAACACAATATACAAACGCATGATTTAAACATATTTAAAAGCAAATCAGGTGTTTAAAATGCACGCAGCTCTTCAAATAAATGCGGCAGTGTTTCTTATTACAAAATCTGATATCATTGGCATTAATGAAGAGTTCTTAAAATAAACTTTTCACATCACCGCACCTCTTAACACAAGTAACATGAGACACTTTGAATAAAAGGATATAATATGCATGATATAAACTCACAATTTTGACTTTTTTCACAGAATTGTGATATAAATGTACAATTTTGCCTTTTTTTCTCAGAATTGTGTGATAGAAACTAACAATTTAGCCTTTTTTCTCAGACGTGAGAGATATAAACTCACAATTTTGACTGTTTTCACAGAATTTCGTGATATAAACTCACAATTTTGACGTTATTTCTTAGAATTTCGTGATATAAACTCACAATTTTGACGTTTTTTCTTAGAATTTTGTGATATAAACTCACAATTTTGACTTTTTTTCTCAGAATTTTGTGATATAAACTTACAATTTTGCCTTTTTTTCTCAGAATTGTGTGATAGAAACTAACAATTTAGACTTTGTTCTCAGACGTGAGAGATATAAACTCACAATTTTGACTGTTTTCACAGAATTTCGTGATATAAACTCACAATTTTGACGTTATTTCTTAGAATTTCGTGATATAAACTCACAATTTTGACGTTTTTTCTTAGAATTTTGTGATATAAACTCACAATTTTGACTTTTTTTCTCAGAATTTTGTGATATAAACTTACAATTTTGACTTTTTTTCTCAGAATTGTGTGATAGAAACTAACAATTTAGACTTTTTTCTCAGACGTGAGAGATATAAACTCACAATTTTGACTGTTTTCACAGAATTTCGTGATATAAACTCACAATTTTGACGTTATTTCTTAGAATTTCGTGATATAAACTCACAATTTTGACGTTATTTCTTAGAATTTCGTGATATAAACTCACAATTTTGACTTTTTTTCTCAGAATTTTGTGATATAAACTTACAATTTTGCCCTTTTTTCTTAGAATTGTGTGACAGAAACTAACATTTTTTTCTAACTTTTTTCTCAGAATTGAACAATATAAACTAACAATTCAGATTTTTTTTCTCAGAATTGCGCGATATAAACTTACAGTTTTGACTTTTTTCTCAGAATTGCGTGATATAAACTCACAATTTTGACTTTAGTTCTCGCAATTCCGACTTTCTTCCTCCAAATTTGGATATAAACTTGCAATTTCAAGTCATAAATTTCAATTGTAAGGGGATAACAGATTGATATGTTCTCAGAATTGTGAGTTTATATCTCGCAATTCTGACTTTATTTCAGAATTTCAACTTTGTTTGTTATTTTTTTCCAACTTTATAACTCACAATTGTGAGTTTATATCAAGCAATTCTGAGAAAAAAAGTCAGAATATCAAGTTTATATCACAATTCTGGGAAAAAAGTCACAATTGCGAGATGTAAACTCATAATTACCTTTTTAAATTTTTTATTCAATATATATAAATGAGTTGGTAATGAGTTGGTAATAGCATTTACTAAAACTATTAAATTAAATTTAATAAACAAAATTTTGTGTTGGAAGAATATTCTAAAATTGAATTACCTGTGTTGAATTTCTTAGAATCGCTCTTCCTGTCATTACAACTCTCTGTCGGGTATAGCCAATTAAATTCAACATTGAATCAGTTCTTCAATTCAAAATTTTGCATAACACTAGTATCAACTACTGGTACCATTACCATGAAGCACAGATTCCTCATTATCATCTCATACCAAATACCAAGGCCACTATCTGAAATCAGACACTAAAAAGGATTGACAAGGTCTCATCCTGAAATCCTCTTAATCTCAGTACGAAACACAAATGAGATTGTGTCATTCACGCACACAGAGGCTCATACAGGGCCATCCGGTTTGACACACGCTCACAGCTACGCATTTCAAAGATTTTACCCTGTCACATAATCAATGGCACGCAGGACTTGGAGGCTCACAATGAAAATCGACCAGCATTTTCATACATACATTACACTACACGTTCAAAAGTTTAGGGTCAGTAATTTTTTTTTTAAGAAATTTATATTTTTGATCCATTTATTGAATACTGAATAAAATGTTTCATGGTTTCTACAAAAATATTAACCAGCAATAATAATAAAATAAAAAGGTTCGAATGATTTCTGAAGGATCATGTGACACTGAAGACTGAAGTAATGCTGCTGAAAATTCAGCTTTTCCATCACAGAAATAAATTATATTTTAAAACACAATACAACAGAATCACTATTTGAATCACTTTTCCATCAAAATCGATCAATAAAAAATAAATGTTTTATTTATTTGCTGTGAGTACTCTTATCCATTGTTCCGAGTTCCAAATAAAAGATGAAAATAAACAAATTAGGTGAAGTATTTATCATTTGTTAAGTGTTATACTGTAGGCATTACCCACCTACATTACTGCACACACTAATTTCGGTCTATAAAGCTCTTTCAAATGGATCCTCTTCTCTAGCTATTAAATGAGCTATGGCAGGTCCAGCAGATTCTTTGGTTTTTCCATATTTTTGTGTATTTGAACCCTTTCCAACAATGACTGTATGATTTTGAGATCCATATTTTTACACTGAGGACAACTGAGGGACTCAGATGCAACTATTACAGAAGGTTTAAACGCTCACTCATGCTTCAGAAGGAATAACAACGCATTAAGAGCTGTGGGGGTGAAAACTTTTGGAAATTAATGAGCAGGGTAAATTTAACTTATTTTTGAATTCTGGGAACATGTAAGCATCTTCTGTAGCTTCTGAATAAAATGCATTCTTGACTAAATGAAAAAAATATTATATTTAGGCAAAATAAGAAAAATATATACATCCTCATTCCGTTCAAAAGTTTACACCTCTGGCTCCTAATGCATGTTTTTTTCCTTCTAAGGCATCAGTGAGTGTTAGAACCTTCTGTAATAGTTGCATATGAGTCCCTCAGCTGTCCTCAGTGTGAAAAGACAATCTCAAAATCATTCAGTCATAGAAACATAATAAAACAGAATCACTTTTCCATCAAAATCAGTATTCCGATCAATAAAAAAATAAATGTTTTATTTGCTGTGAGTACTCTTATTCATTGTTCCGAGTTCCAAATAAAAGATGAAAATAAACAAATTAGGTGAAGTATTTATCATTTGTTAAGTGTTATACTGTAGGCATTACCCACCTACATTACTGCACACACTATTTTTGGTCTATAAAGCTCTTTCAAATGGATCCTCTTCTCTAGCTATTAAATGAGCTATGAAAGCTGAAAAGTCTTTCAGGTCCGGCAGATTCTTTGGTTTTTCCGTATTTTTGTGTATTTGAACCCTTTCCAACAATGACTGTATGATTTTGAGATCCATATTTTTTTGCACTGAGGACAACTGAGGGACTCAGATGCAACTATTACAGAAGGTTTAAACGCTCACTCATGCTTCAGAAGGAATAACAACGCATTAAGAGCTGTGGGGGTGAAAACTTTTGGAAATTAATGAGCAGGGTAAATTTAACTTATTTTTGAATTCTGGGAACATGTAAGCATCTTCTGTAGCTTCTGAATAAAATGCATCCTTGACTAAATGAAAAAAATATTATATTTAGGCAAAATAAGAAAAATGTATACATCCTCATTCCGTTCAAAAGTTTACACCTCTGGCTCCTAATGCATGTTTTTTTCCTTCTAAGGCATCAGTGAGTGTTAGAACCTTCTGTAATAGTTGCATATGAGTCCCTCAGCTGTCCTCAGTGTGAAAAGACAGAAAAGACAGACAGAAACAGAATCACTTTTCCATCAAAATCAGTATTCCGATCAATAAAAAAATAAATGTTTTATTTGCTGTGAGTACTCTTATCCATTGTTCCGAGTTCCAAATAAAAGATGAAAATAAACAAATTAGGGGAAGTATTTATCATTTGTTAAGGGTTATACTGTAGGCATTACCCACCTACATTACTGCACACACTAATTTGGGTCTATAAAGCTCTTTCAAATGGATCCTCTTCTCTAGCTATTGATGTAAATCATCGAGCGAACGGCGTGCAGCTTTTGTGTCAGTCAGTAAATAGCTATTATTGAACATTTACCGCCTGCCGTATTTACATTTGATTTGTGCACAGCTGGAGACGCATTCAAGTAGACATCTATTTTAACAAAGTTTTGTGCCGTTACTGTACCCAGAGGGATTGTCGAGAGCCGCCTGTAGCAGAGATAACCAACCTACACAGTTGAAAATGTAAGATATTCTTGTTTACCGACCCGTGTCGTCGTGCTATGCAAACTAATGGCTGCATGTTAAAAGCCCCTCACTGAGTTCAGAGGGTTTTTTAATGACTTCTAATTCCTCTCATCACTAGGCGACGTGCACTTACAATTCAGCATACCAGCCTTTATTAAACACACAAACACTCTCGTTACAGCTTCAGTCCTTGTCAGGCTGGAGAGGAAGGAGTTCATGTGTCATTTCAGTGCTCAACCATTCATCAGTGTGCTTCTTGAAAAAGAAGAGAAAGGAAGAGAGAAGGCCGTTTGAAAAGAAGTATATCTTGCCCTGTCACCTCCTCACTGCTGAAGTGCATTGTGTGTGCAGGTGCACATGTGTAGCCAGCTGTGAGACAACAATAACCAAAAATAGGCTGAAAAATGGCGCTAAAATAGACGTGCGAACGGGCCTGCTGTGACATCTCTCTCGTCGGCATTAGTCATGTGAGTCCCTCCGGTTCCATAACACCTCCCCAGGACCCAATCCCGTTCTTCCGAGCCTTTCCACACAAAACACAGTGCTATTTCCAGCCCTCAGCAGGGACTACGGCATGTCTCGCCACACTGACTTGTTAAAGACGGCTGAGAGAGTCTGTATCAATCTGAAACTCGCAGACGTGATGTAAAAGGACAGTGGCTTAAGGAACAGCTCGTCCGCAAATTCTGTCATTATTTATCATTTTTGAAACATTGTTTGACAGTGTCATTATTTACTCAGCCTTATGTTGTTCTAAACTCATTTTTCTTTCTGTTGTGGAGACAGTTTGAATAATGTACTGATTCCTGGAATTACTATGGAAAGGAAGTGAGGCTTTACGAATGAGCTTCAAAAAGGACACAAGCACCATAAAAGTTCCATAAAACTAGTCATGCTCTATATTTCATGTCTTCTGAAACTATACAATAGCTGAGTCATTTTTCACTGAAATCTTTTTTTTTTATATAGTAACTAATCTTTTGCCATTAGGCAATTGCTGTGCTACGTGGTCACGAAACATATCGTTTGCACACGTCTTTAAGCATTACGATTAAAGCAAGTGATTTTAAGCTGTTGAAACGCAATCAGCAGCGAATTAACTCATTTGTGACCCTGGACCACAAAATCAGTCATAAGGGTCAAGTTAAAATTTTGATTTATACAACATCTGAAAGCTGAATGAATAAGCTTTGTGTGGTTTGTAAGGATAGGACAATGTTTAAAAATCTGGAATCTGAGGGTGCAAAAAAAAAAAAAGAACCTAAATATTGAGAAAATCGCCTTTAAAGTTGTCCAAATTAAGTTCTTAGCAAATGGCTTCATAGAACATGATCTTTATTTAATATCCTACAGATTTTTGGTTTAGTTGTTTATGAGTCCCTTGTTTGTCTTGAACAGTCCACTACCTGCTGTTCTTCAGGAAAGTCCTTCAGGGCCCACAAATTCTTTGGTTTTTCAGCATTTTTTTGTATTTGAACCCTTTCCAACAATGACTGTATGATTTTGAGATCCATCTTATCACTCTGAGGACAACTGAGGGCAACTGATATATATGCATATTACAAAAGGTTCAAATGCTTTCTGAAGGAAAAACGATGCATTAAGAGCCGGGGGTGTCAGAGATCAGAGTAAATTTAACTTATTTTGTCTTCTGGGAAACATGTAAGTATCTTCTGTAGCTTCTGAAAGGCAGTACTAAATAAAAAAATATGATATTTAGGCAAAATGAGAAAAAATTAGACATCCTTATTCCATTCAAAAGTTTTCACGCCTGGCTCTTAATGCATTGTTTTTCCTTCTGAAGCATCAGTGAGCGTTTGAACCTTCTGTGATAGTTGCATTGCATATGAATCCCTCCTCAGGGATGTCCTCAGTGTGAAACGATGGATCTCAAAATCATACAGTCATTGCTGGAAAGGGTTCAAATACAAAAAAATACTGAAAAAAAACAAACAAATAATTTGTGGGACCTGAAGGATTTTTCTGAAGAACAGCGGGTAGTTTAACTGTTCAGGACAAACATGGGAAAAAACACAGCTGTGGATCATTCAGGTAACAACACAGTATTAACACTCAAGTGTACTTAAACTTTTGAACAGGGTCATTATTATAAGTTCAACTATTATTTAACTCTTGTGCACTATATGTAAACGTCTTTTATGTGAAATATTTTATTCAAGTCAGTACTAAATAAAAAATAACATGTATTTTGTATGATCCCTCTTATTTTGGTCAAATAATAAAAATTTTGCAGATTCTGCAAGGTGTATGTAAACTTTTGACTTCACCTGTAACGATATTGTGATATCTATCATTACCATGAAATAAAATGATATATCGTGATATAAGTAGGGGTGGGCATAGATTAATTTTTTTAATCTAGATTAATCTAGATTAAATCTTGGAATTAATCTAGATTAATCTAGATTAAAATGGCTAATTTGAATTCTGCTGAAGGCATTCAGAATATGTGTGCTACCCAAATAATGACTAAAAGTAAGTCTTTGAGAATGGATCATAAAGCTCATAAAGCTGTTCTATGATAATTTGTTGATGAAAATAAATTATGTTCAATAAGATGTACTGTTTACTAACTAACTAACAATGAAATTATTTTTTCTACCTATTAGATTGTGTTTTTTTAACGTCAACACCTACCCAACCCTAAATTTAGCCCTTACTGTAATAAAAAAAAAAAACAGTATTATTGTTGTACAGTGTGATAAAAATATACATCTACGTATGTATATCTATGGTAGCCAGTGTTTCCCCTACGTTTCCAGCTTTGGGGGCGGGGGCGGGCGGGTTACATGTTACACCGTACTTTTATTTTGACAGGTTGCCGTGAAGTTTCTGTGTATACAGTATGATATGATGCTAGTTTTCTCAAATGAAACGGTAAAAGTATCACTCACAGCAGTTTTGGAGATTGAGTTTATCTGTTCATGTGAGATGCAAATGCCGAAAATTACCGGGAGCGTCACGTGTGTTTCAGTATGCGTGTAGTAAAAGCTCGTCTCCATCATTCATTCATACAGCTAGGCAAACGGAACATACCGGATTCATATTAAAACGGTCTTTTTGCATTTCAGTTTTCACATACACTAGTCCATATCGCGATTTGAATTAAGTGACAGACCAACATTTGATTTATGAATCCAAAAAACTACGAATTTACGTGGCATTTCGCTATAGTAGATTCGGTTTTTATGAATGGAGGACGACGCGACCCCGTCTGTGTTTTGGCGGAGGAGACGTAAACGCGCGACCATATTCTATAGTCTTCGGTATACATCCGCGTTAAACTATCAAGGTGAAAGTCATCATAGCTTGCGTAGTTTAGACCCAGCTCCCAACCCAAATTTGAGAATAGATTAATGGCGATATTTTTTTTATCGCACGATAAGAGTCTCACGTTAACGCAGCACGTTAACGCCGATAACGGCCCAACACCACTAGATATAAGATTTTGGTCATATCACCCACCTCTAGCCAGAATGATTCATTCTTGATTTTATCCAGTAAACAAACTGCCCTTTTGTCCTTTTGATCTGATCTTTTAAAAGAATCTGTTGTGTGAACGATTCATTCATGATTTGATCCGGTTCCCAACTCACTGACTCAATGCAGTCGGGTTAACAGCTCACTGGAGGTGAATAATAACTATAATTTTGGTCTGTTTTCTTTACACAAAGCTATCATACAAAATAAGTGACCTCTTCAAAACCTCTCCTTTTATGTTTGGCAGAAGAAAGAATGTCATACAGGTTCAGAATGACACAAGAATGAGTAAATAATGCCATAGTTCTAGATTAATTACTCTTTTAAAGTAAGTTCATGAGACAATTTTACACTTTAACCCTAATAGAACAGGATAGTTCACCCAAAATGAAAATTCCGTCATTAATTATTCACCCTCAAATCCGTAAGACCTTTGTTCATCTTTAGAACGCAAATTAAGATACTTTTGATGAAATCCAAGAGCTCTCTGACCCTCCATAGACAGCAATGCAACTGACACGTTTAAGTTCCAGAAAGGTACCAAGAACAAGGTGACGCAGAGGAAAAGACCTGTTGAATAAAGTCTTTATTTTGGGTTTTTTGCAGCTTCATAAAATTACAGTTGAGCCACTGATGTCACATAGACTATTTTGCCGATGTTCTTGGTACTTTTCTGGACCTTGAGCATGGAAGGACTTTTGCTGTCTATGGAGGGTCAGATTTCATCAAAACTATCTTAATTAGTGTTCTAAAAAAGACTTGAAGGTGAGTAATTAATGACAGAATATAAAATTTTGGGTGAACTAACCCATCAAATCTAATGACTGGCTTCTAGTTCTTATCAAGGTTGTCTTCAAGACTCCACTTGTACTTCATTAATCCTATAAGATGCCACAGGGGGAAAGAAAAATTAATTTCAGGAACTACGGAAAGATGATCTAAGACGAAATCATATCATAACGACAGTGAATTAATGCAAGCTGCAGGAGGGCTTGTCAGTCGCTTTCTGGCGCTTTATAGTAATGCAAACTACACCGAGAGCCTGACGAAAGCGACTGCTGACTTTCGTCACTTCATAATCGAATAACAATTGTGCAATTTAAGATTTAATCTACGTATAACTCTCCCTCTGCACATCTGCAGCATGAGGTGTCAAGACAATTTGGTTACAGACTTTAATGGTGTGTGCTAGGGTACTCCATTTCCATATTAGCTGGCCTATCTTAGCGGCGGTCTTGCACGGCGAGCGGCAGTGAGCTCATTTGCAGCGGAGGGTGGATCTGGGTGAAATTAGAGTAGATTACCATATTTAGATTTATTAGGTGCCCGTCACCGTGGAAACGGAGGAGCGTAGCAGCTTCTCAGGGAGGTGCGAACGTTTGATATGATTAACATCTGTGATGGATGAGCTGTCCAACGGCCCTCAATTAAACAATAACTATTCCACAGGCTGGCCAATGACAAAGAAAGTCAAACAGTGTGTGCAAGTGCCTTGCTGCCAAGTCAGCTGTCCACAGCTTGATGCAATCAGCATTGAATGGAGGTTTCACATTGGAGGGCAAAGATAGTCACTTAGATTGGGCTACCGGCGGGGACCAGAGGGAACAGACAATCTAGCGCTGTGGGATTTCACTCCAGTGAGGGTAAAGAAAGTTGCAGTTATGGATGAGGAGTTTTAGTCCAAGCAAACAGACAGGGAGCTCCAAACGTTCTTAAATGTGCTCTAATGAAGCAATTTTGGTGTATCTGTTTGTACTAAACAGATACACCAAGAAAACATTTTAACCTTAAACCATTGCTTCTGGCCAAATTATGAGTTCAGAATTCATAATTACATAGGCCCCTATGATTTCTGCGATGTGGAAAATAATGAGAGAATCATGGAATCAAGTCATAAAAACGGAATTTGCTGTGTAACGTGGAATGTCATGGAATTTGCCAAATTTTGGATGAATAAATCAAACGTAGGTTAGTACACTTAAATCAAAATGCGATCTCTAGAACTACAGTGAGAGTCGCTTAATGAGCATTTTACCATTTCTTGTGAGAAAAACCGAAACTACCCTCATATCATATACAAACTTAAAGGTCTTTACAGCAACCCGTCAAAATAAACGCTTGGTTTACCTTAAAGAAATTGCGACAAAAATATATTATTTAATGTAATGATAGTACTACTACTAGTAATAAATTTACTAATTACTAATAAAACATTATTTCTTATTAGGAATATTTATTTGTTTACCAGAACTTATTTACCAGAAAAATGTAAATACAGTACACAAAATATTCCTGGAAAAAAAGAAGAAATACATAAATAATAAAATAGTATTTTTTTTAATAAAAATCAATTATTTAAAGATGCTTTTAATTGATAAAATGCAATGAAACCATTACAATGTAATTTAGAAATTGTAAAATTAATGGAAATAGTTTTTTCCTTAAACTGATTTACTTTTTAGTAAATTGCTGTTAAATTGTGTAAGTTTAATTTTAATTGATTAGACATGGTTTTCGATTAAATAAATTAAATTTAACCATTAAAACAGAGTCTAGAAAAAAAATGTAATAAAAAAAAAGAACCCAGAAAAAATTATATAAAAAAATGAATTTGGGAAAAAAAAAAAAAAATGATTTCATAGGGCCCTAATAATGCTTCATCCAGTAAAAAATTCCAGCCCTTGCTGTAATCTCACATCAAAATTTGTTTAGAACCATTTTGGACTGTTTTTGCATTTAAACAGTGCTTGATCTGAGCATATGTCTCTCCTGAATTAGAGAAAATAGTTTTTCACTGAAGAAAGCATGGAGGACTTGTACTTTAGCCGGAAACAACATCTTAACAAAACAAAAACGTACTGATGGATTCAACTTTTTACCTCTTTTTACCTCACAAGACATAATTGATGGACTGGAGCCTTGTGGATTACTTTTGGATTACTGTAATGACTTCATCAGCTGTTTGGACTGTCATTCTGAGGGCACCCATTGACTGTAATGGAATGCTAAAATTCTCCAAATCTTCTCTGATGAAGAAACTAACTCATCTATATCTTGGATGGCCTGAGGGTGAAACTATTCCTTTTAGTGCCTCTTCTACAAGATATAGTCCCTGACATTGAACCTTGACCAATCAGCAACTAGAACCAAAACTGTTGGTTTTATAAATCTAGATCAGATTTAATTTAATATGAGCACGGAACAACGCAATGATGTTTTTCTGCAGACAATCTCCTTGGACCATCTGGGATTGAGTGTCTTCCTCAAGGGCACAATGATGATCATTCTTTCTTGTGGGAATAAAACCAGCAACCTTTCTGCAACTAGTCCAAACTGTAACCACAATACCACAGCTACAGTAAGATCTCAACTGAAATCAAAATGAAATGCAGATCACATGGGGTGATTGTTAATTCTATTCGAATAATAACCTAACATCTCAGGCAGTCTGCATGTGTTTAAATACTTTAATAACATCATGCACGAGGATTAAAGTATAACTATTGCCAAAATGCAACCTGGGCTGTTTTTTTTTTTTTTTACTGTAAACGAGACAAACTTATCTCTAAAAGCATAATTACGACAAACGAGCCGTTTTTGAGATTGACCGTGATTTCGTTTTGTTGTCAATGGCCGGTGAATGGGAGTACTAGGGGCATAACTTTGAGCGCATCAAAATCGATATTTTTACAACACTAAGAAGGCTCGACACACCATGACACTTTGCTCGAAGTATCGCCTGGGTCTTTACACATGAACTCGAGCATTGAGAACATTGTTTGTGTACACAGAGTTTACTAAAAAGGAAGGTTTTGAACAACTCACTTTCACTGTTTGAGTTTCCGCTCGCAGCCGTCTTGCCAGTCAAGAAGTGTCGATGCCACTGACCACAAAACTAAATCACGGTCAATCTCAAAAACGGCTTGTTTGTTGTAATTATGCTTTTAGATATAAGTTTGTCTCGTTTACAGTAAAAAAAAACAGCCCAGGTTGCATTTTGGCAATAGTTATCCTTTAACAGTTTTGATAGACTCCCAAAATGAATCCAAAAGAGCTCTTCTTATGGAAGAGTGATAAAGTCAAGCAGAGAACTGGTCTATATGATATAACAGCAGATGTCACACATCTACTGCAAGTGCGTGACCTTTCTGAAATGGTGCCCGTTGTTTATGCAGTCCAAAGGGTGACAGATGGGTTCGCACTCGACTCTGTCTCTTAAATTTTATGAGAAGATCTATTAGAATATGTCATCTTCTCCACTCAGCCTTGCCAGTGGAGAGATTTGGTCATGCTCATGGCCCCTATATTTCTGGTGTAAAGTGAGAGGGATTAGCAAGTTTTCAATAAGAGACGAAAACAAACCTCTCAGGTTTCACAGAAGGGGGAATTTACAGTCTTTATGAGGAACGAGACACATTTTGAATGCAATGAAGACAGGAACAACAAAAGATGATCAATAGGAATGCGTGCGTTAACCTTTACATAGGGAAGAGCGGGGTAAGCTGTGTCACTTTTTACATAAGTTGTCCTTTATGAGAAAGGAGAAATGAGACAGAGGTCAAAGTAACACACTTAAATATATTTCATGATTAAAAAATGAAAATAAAATAAAAGGCGAATCTATATAAGCGGGGAAAACTGAATATTAATCTAAAATCCCAAAAACTGATTAGTCTCCCTGGTGAAAAAACAGCTAAAACCTCAAGCCTATGCTGCTTGGCTAGTTTTAGCTGGTCAACCAGCCCGGTTTTAGCTGGCCATAGCTGGTAAACAGGCAGGTTTTAGAGGGGTTTTGGCCACTTTCCCAGCCTGACCAGGCTGGTCTTAGCTAGTCAGGCTGGGAAACCACCAGCTAAAATCAGCCTGACCAACCTGGCCAGGCCGGGAGACCAGCTAAGACCAGCCAACCAGCATAGGTTTGAGGTTTTAGCTGTTTTTTTCAGCAGGGCTAGCCTGCTTTTAGTTAATGAAGGGAACATTAAAGCACACCTCCCATCCAATAAATCACAATAAGCTTTGTTACTTCTGATATAAGACAGTCTCAGATTTTAAATTCCATTTTATTACAGTATTCGATCAATAAATGCCGTTTTGGCGCTGTTTAATGTTGAGTGACAGATCGCTTTAGCGCCTCAATTCAAGAGAGGCGGAAGCGCGAATCGCACGTGAAATTATCATCTCCTCTGCTTTAATATCAGTTTCAGAACGAAGCAAACGTGAATAAACATCCGAAGGTATGTTAAAAGAAACAGTACAACTTACCAAAATCTGTATCCTGCCTCATGTAATCGCTCAATCAGTGTTTTAACCACGTAAAGACGTCAGTAACAGCTTGTAAACAATGTCACGTAACTCCACATTTACCTCAGAGAAAACACATTCGGTGATAAACTCGAGTCAGCTATAATGAACTCTAGAGAGGAGCATTTGCTAAATATATGCACCATATAACATATTTATTATAATTTTTATAATAAATTCTTCAATATTTAATTTATGTTTGAATAAATCAGTCAAGTTAAGACAGATTTAAATGTTTGACCTATTATTAAAAAACCCGAATTGGAGTAGAATACAATTATGTAATTGTAACTTTACTGAGTGTAATTTAAGCATTTGTATACAAATCAGTTAATTTTAACCTTCAATACTGTAGTAATGTAGTACCAGCTGACTCTCATGTTTATTTTACAGCATTGAGAGATTTTTTAGAAAAATTAGTATGTACTGTACCTGATATATACACAAATAATCAATATTGAATAAAATCGTAGGCTTGTGAATCAGAATCAAATCCAATTTTGATATTTGTGTCCAAACGCAGCCCTACTAAAAGCCAATCATACATGGTATGCTACATGTGAATTTAGGGATCACAAAATATAATAAACAATATGAAAAAAAACTATTTATTTTTGATTATATGATGACTAAGGTAATCTAAATGCAGAAATGTCCAATATTGACCAATAAATAAAAAACAAAATTTCTAATATTTACTGACAACCAATACACAATCACATACAGGTTATCCATAAGTATGTATACCACTCAAAAGTTTTTGAACAGTAAGATTTTTTATGATTTTTTTTAAAGAAGTCTCTTCTGCTCACTAAGCCTGCATTTATTTGATCCAAAGTACAGCAAAGACAGTAATATTTTGAAATTTTTTTACCTTTTAAAAATTTCTATTTGAATTTATATTAAAATGTGATTTCAAAGCTGAATTTTAGCATCATTACTCCAGTCACATGATCCTTTAAAAATCATTCTACAAAAAAACGGGTTTCTTTGATGAATAGAAAGCTCAGCCAAACAGCATTTATCTGAAATCAAAACCTTTTGTAACATAATTGTCTGTATCATCACTTTTAATCAATTTAAAGCATCCTTGCTAAATAAGCAAGCTATTCAGACTCCAAGCTTTTGAATGGTATAGTGTATAATGTAAAAATAAATTTTTTTTTTAGATAAATGCTCATCTTTGGATCTTTCTACTCATCAAAGAATCCTGAAAAAATGTAATCAACTGTTTTAAATATTGATAATAATAATATATGTTTCTTGAACGGCAAACCAGCATATTAGAATGATTTCTGAAGAATCATGTAACACTAAAGACTGGAAAATTGCTGAAAATTTTAACTTTGATCACAGGAATAAATTACATTTTAAATTAAAGCTGCAAGCAGCGATGAACGGGCCCTCGCACCCGGGCTCACCGCCGACCGGTGGCTTTAGGAAAACATCAAACGGTGGGCAGTATGCTTTTAATACAGTAAATGTAGGAAAAATAGATCAAAGTCACTTAAATGTGCCAAACTTCCTGCTGCCAGCTGGTGGCGCTATGCCTATAACTGATTATTGGCATGTAGATGTGTTCAGGCCAGCACTTTCATCAAACATATGAAGTTTGGTGCAGATTGACCTTGGTATGTTTGAGTTAGTGAAAGATATGATATATCCTGCTGCCAACAGGTGGCGCTATGATAATATCTGAATATTGGCCTTTAGGTATCTTCAGGCCAGGACTCTTACCAAACCTGTGAAGTTTGAGGCAGATCAGACATTTTATGGCTGAGTTATAACAACTACTATGTCCATGGCGAAACATCAAACTTTGTCAGGCCACCACGGACACGCCCTTTGACGAAAACTCAAGATCTTCACAATTTAACATCTCTAAGGCCTCTAGATCAGACTGACCAAATATAATGTTGATATCATTAAATCTCTAGGAGGAGTTTGGTACAAGTCATTTCCTGTTGCCAACAGGTGGCGCTGTGATTATAATAGAATATTGGCCTTCAGATTGGTTCAGGCCAGGACTCTTATCGAACATGTGAAGTTTGAGGCAAATCGGACATTTTATGGCTGAGTTATAACAAGTGTATTATCCATGGCGAGACCTCGAAATTTGCCAGGCCGCCACGGACACGCCCTTCAACGAAAACTCAAGATCTTCGCAATTTAACATCGCTAAAGCCTTTTTATTAGACTGACCGATTTTGGTGTTGATCTGATAAAATCTCTTGGAGGAGTTTGTTGCAGAGTACAGCATGACACTTCCTGTTGCCAGCAGGTGGCGCTATGAGTAAAACTGAATATGGGCATGTATATGTCATCCGATCAGGAGTGTTATCACACATGTGAAGTTTGGGACAGATCGGACATTTTATGCCTAAGTTATAGCAACTTCCTTTTTCATGGCGAAACATCGAAATTTGCGAGGCCGCCACGGACACGCCCTCCGATGAAAACTCTAGATCTTCGCAATTTAACGTCACAAAGGACTTTAGATTGGACTCACCAAATTCGGCATTGATCCGAATCAATCTCTAGGAGGAGTTCGTTCAAGTACGAAGCCTGAAAATGGCAAAAATGACACAAATTTTGCTGAGAAAATTAAAAATAACCGACTTCCTGTTGGGTGTAAAATTTTGCTCCAAGAGGCTTTTTTGTAGGTATTGGTGTGTTACATGTGTGTACCTATTTTCGTGCATGTACGTGAATCACAGCTGAAAGCGCACACCGCTGAACGTGTAAAGGTGGCGCTGTCGAGCCATTTTGCCACACCCACTTCTGAACCCCATATCAGACGTAAATTTTCGCAAGGTTTGATGTGTGTGCAAAGTTTCGTGACTTTTCGGGCATGTTTAGGCCCTCTAAAATGCGATTCATTTTGGAGAAGAATAATAATAATAATAATAATAATAATTAAAGCTG
The DNA here is from genome assembly GCF_049309525.1 of Garra rufa. Taxonomy (NCBI): domain Eukaryota; kingdom Metazoa; phylum Chordata; class Actinopteri; order Cypriniformes; family Cyprinidae; genus Garra; species Garra rufa. The sequence goes on from NC_133371.1 coordinate 36,528,235, forward strand.
CAAGCAGCGATGAACGGGCCCTCGCACATGGGCTCACCGCCGACCGGTGGCTTTAGGAACACAGCAAACGGTGGGCAGTATGCTTTTAATACAGTAAATGTAGGAAAAATAGATCAAAGTCACTTAAATGTGCCAAACTTCCTACTGCCAGCTGGTGGCGCTATGCCTATAACTGATTATTGGCATGTAGATGTGTTCAGGCCAGCACTTTGATCAAACATATGAAGTTTGGTGCAGATTGACCTTGGTATGTGTGAGTTAGTGCAAGATATGATATATCCTGCTGCCAATAGGTGGCGCTATAATAATATCTGTATATTGGCCTTTAGATGTCTTCAGGCCAGGACTTTTACCAAACATGTGAAGTTTGAGGCAGATCGGACATTTTATGGCTGAGTTATAACAACTTTTATGTCCATGGCGAAACATCAAACTTTGTCAGGCCGCCATGGACACGCCCTTTAACGAAAACTCAAGATCTTCACAATTTAACATCTCTAAGGCCTCGAGATCAGACTGACCAAATATAATGTTGATATCATTAAATCTCTAGGAGGAGTTTGGTACAAGTCATTTCCTATTGCCAACAGGTGGCGCTGTGATTATAATAGAATATAGGCCTTCAGATTGGTTCAGGCCAGGACTCTTATCGAACATGTGAAGTTTGAGGCAAATCGGACATTTTATGGCTGAGTTATAACAAGTTTTATATCCATGGCGAGACCACGAAATTTGCCAGGTCGCCACGGACACACCCTTCAACGAAAACTCAAGATCTTCGCAATTTAACATCATTAAGGCCTTTATATTAGACTGACAGATTTTGGTGTTGATCTGATTAAATCTTTTGGAGGAGTTTGTTGCAGAGTACAGCATGACACTTCCTGGTGCCAGCAGGTGGCGCTATGAGTAAAACTGAATATGGGCATGTAGATGTCATCAGGTCAGGAGTGTTATCACACATGTGAAGTTTGGGGCAGATCGGGCATTTTATGCCTGAGTTATAGCAACTTCCTTTTTCATGGCGAAGCATCGAAATTTGCCAGGCCGCCACGGACACGCCCTCCGATGAAAACTCTAGATCTTCGCAATTTAACGTCACAAAGGGCTTTAGATTAGACTCACCAAATTTGCCGTTGATCCGAATAAATCTCTAGGAGGAGTTCGTTCAAGTATGACGCCTGAAAATGGCAAAAATTACACAAATTTTGCTAAGAAAATTAAAAATAACCGACTTCCTGTTGGGTGTCAAATTTTGCTCCAAGAGGCTTTTTTGTAGGTATTGGTGAGCTAGATGTGTGTACCGATTTTCGTGCATGTACGTGAATCACAACTGAAAGCGCACACCGCGGAACGTGTAAAGGTGGCGCTATCGAGCCATTTTGCCACACCCACTTCTGCAACCCATATCAGACGTAAATTTTCGCCAGGTCTGATGTGTGTGCGAAGTTTCATGAGTTTTCGGGTATGTCTAAGCCCTCAAAAATGCGATTCATTTTGGAGAAGAATAATAATAATAATTAAAGCTGCAAGCAGCGATGAACGGGCCCTCGCACACGGGCTCACCGCCGACCGGTGGCTTTAGGAACACAGCAAACGGTGGGCAGTATGCTTTTAATACAGTAAATGTAGGAAAAATAGATCAAAGTCACTTAAATGTGCCAAACTTCCTGCTGCCAGCTGGTGGCGCTATGCCTATAACTGATTATTGGCATGTAGATGTGTTCAGGCCAGCACTTTGATCAAACATATGAAGTTTGGTGCAGATTGACCTTGGTATGTGTGAGTTAGTGCAAGATATAATATATCCTGCTGCCAATAGGTGGCGCTATAATGATATCTGTATATTGGCCTTTAGATGTCTTCAGGCCAGGACTTTTACCAAACATGTGAAGTTTGAGGCAGATCGGACATTTTATGGCTGAGTTATAACAACTTTTATGTCCATGGCGAAACATCAAACTTTGTCAGGCCGCCATGGACACGCCCTTTAACGAAAACTCAAGATCTTCACAATTTAACATCTCTAAGGCCTCGAGATCAGACTGACCAAATATGATGTTGATATCATTAAATCTCTAGGAGGAGTTTGGTACAAGTCATTTCCTATTGCCAACAGGTGGCGCTGTGATTATAATAGAATATAGGCCTTCAGATTGGTTCAGGCCAGGACTCTTATCGAACATGTGAAGTTTGAGGCAAATCGGACATTTTATGGCTGAGTTATAACAAGTTTTATATCCATGGCGAGACCACGAAATTTGCCAGGTCGCCACGGACACACCCTTCAACGAAAACTCAAGATCTTCGCAATTTAACATCATTAAGGCCTTTATATTAGACTGACAGATTTTGGTGTTGATCTGATTAAATCTTTTGGAGGAGTTTGTTGCAGAGTACAGCATGACACTTCCTGGTGCCAGCAGGTGGCGCTATGAGTAAAACTGAATATGGGCATGTAGATGTCATCAGGTCAGGAGTGTTATCACACATGTGAAGTTTGGGGCAGATCGGGCATTTTATGCCTGAGTTATAGCAACTTCCTTTTTTATGGCGAAGCATCGAAATTTGCCAGGCCGCCACGGACACGCCCTCCGATGAAAACTCTAGATCTTCGCAATTTAACGTCACAAAGGGCTTTAGATTAGACTCACCAAATTTGCCGTTGATCCGAATAAATCTCTAGGAGGAGTTCGTTCAAGTATGACGCCTGAAAATGGCAAAAATTACACAAATTTTGCTAAGAAAATTAAAAATAACCGACTTCCTGTTGGGTGTCAAATTTTGCTCCAAGAGGCTTTTTTGTAGGTATTGGTGAGCTAGATGTGTGTACCGATTTTCGTGCATGTACGTGAATCACAACTGAAAGCGCACACCGCGGAACGTGTAAAGGTGGCGCTATCGAGCCATTTTGCCACACCCACTTCTGCAACCCATATCAGACGTAAATTTTCGCCAGGTCTGATGTGTGTGCGAAGTTTCATGAGTTTTCGGGTATGTCTAAGCCCTCAAAAATGCGATTCATTTTGGAGAAGAATAATAATAATAATAATAATAATAAACGAAGCAGATCCAATAGGGTCCTCACACCATCGGTGCTCGGGCCCTAATAATAATAATAAACGAAGCAGATCCAATAGGGTCCTCACACCATCGGTGCTCGGGCCCTAATAAACGGAGCAGATCCAATAGGGTCCTCACACCATCGGTGCTCGGGCCCTAAATATATTCAAATAGAAAGCAGTTATTTTAAATAGTAAAAAATATTTCATACTTTAGATCAAATAAACGCAGAAGACACTTCTTTAAAAAACATTAAAAATCTTACTGTTTAAAAACTTTTGACCTGTAGTGTAACTCATATGTTTCTTACAAGCTGAATTTCACTAT
>NC_133371.1:36536624-36659026 GCF_049309525.1 Garra rufa
TTATAAAGATGTGTATGAGATGTTTGTTGTTTATTATAAGATGTGTGTGATCTTAACAAGATGTTAATTAATAAATTGGAGATGTGTGGATTACTTGTGGATTATTGTGATGTTTTTATCAACAGTTTGGACTCTAATTCTGATGGCACCCATTTACTGCAGAGGATCCATTGGTGAGCAAGTAATGCTAAATTACTACAAACCTGTTCTGTTGAAGAAACAAACTCATCTACCTCCTGAATGGCCTAAGGGTGAGCACATTTTCAGCAAGTTTTAATTTTTGAGTAAACTATTAATTTAATTCCCACACTTTTTGAGATTTTCCCCCATGATTTCATTATGACTATTCTATGTTTTATGCAATTTAAAGAAGTAGTTCAATACTTCTGACAATATACTCACTAGGGTTGGGCGATGTCGACCAATTTGGCATCGTACGATGTCTAATGTGAAACATCGCGATGGACGATGGCATCGTCTGCGGGGGGCGGGGGTGAGGGATGGTTGTTGTTAAATAATTTATTCATAACGAATTAATTAATTGTAGCCTACCGTGTCCACCAGTGCTTAATTTGAGCCCGATCCTGTTCTGGAAAATGTCCGATTTTGGATTTTTGCGTTCCGGTATTTGTTTTTAAAGATCCGGCATTAACAAGTGCATTAGATCGTGACAGTGCATGCGTGCAGACGAGACAAGAGCAAGCGCGGGTTTATATAGATGCATTTGGAGGATTTGTGTTGGTCCTTAACATATTTTCGACCAGTCAGCTTTTTTAAGTTCAATAACGCTCTCATTGTTTGCTTACTGCTTAACCCACTCTCTCCAAACGCATTTACTGAGCAGCAGAATGTTTAGAGAGAAAGGGTAATATCAGAAATAATACCAAATCAAGCAAAATATTATGTATTAACATTATAAACACTATAAACATAGCTATAAGTTAGTTACCCTGACTCCAAAACGAATGATTTAAATGTAGTGGTATTTAGAACAGAACAGAAATGAAACAAAATATATAAAGTTAAGAAACTAAAACAAAGCGAAACTAAAAATAGCGCGTTGGGCTCACGCACCTCTGTTTTTCGGCACAAATCCAAGTGTTTCCATATTCCCAATGTATTTGAATGATAAAGTGTTATTTATAATGTATACTAGGCTTTGTATTGAACATTCGTATTTCGATGGGAAAAAATATAGGAAGGCCTACTCTTGTTTTTGTTCCAAGCTCTGTTCATTATGGTAAAACCATGAAAAGGGCATATTTGGTGTAATTTATATAATCTAATTTAATTTTGATTTTTTTCTGCTGTTTTTGTATGCCTCATTTATTAATGTAAACGAACCTTTCATGTAATTCGTTAGGAGTTCACTGTAATTTGTATTCTGATCACTAACAACTTCCTTGTTATTATTTCCTCATAATAATAATAATAAAATAAGTAAAGATGCAGAAATTGAAAGCATGCATTTCATTTGGCTATATAGGGATTAAGTGTGTGTTTTTCGTGAGCGGGTTGCTGCTGCGGCGGGGGCGGGGCGGGGCGGAGGATCGCGATGCCGGCTCAGCATCGTGATGTCTATTGGCCATCGGCGATGGACGATGGCATCGTCTATCGACCCAACCCTAATACTCACCCTCAGACCATCTAAGATGTAGATGACTTCATCTGAACAGATTTGGGGAAATGTAGCATTACATCACTTGGTCACCAATGGACCCACTGCAGTGAATGGGTGCCGTCAGAATGAGAGTCCAAACAGCTGATAAAACACAAGTAATCCAAACAACTCCAGTCTAGCAATTAATGTCTTGTGAAGTTAAAAGCTTCTTATTTGTAAGAAACAACACTTTCTCTATCATTATGTTGTTTTAATTTCAACTTTCAAAAATTCGCTAATATCATAAGTGAAAAGTTCATCCCCTATTGTTTTCTCACATCAAAATAAACTGAAACATTTGTTTAGAACTGTTTTAATTTATTTTTGCTTATAAACAGTGCTTGATCTGTGCACATTTCTCTCCTGATTCAGACAAGATGAACTTTTCACTAGAGAAAGCAATAAAATATACTCATTTGAAGTAGTCTTAATGATGGATTTGTTTATTACAGTAAATTTGACATGCCTCACAAGATTGTTGATAGACTGGGGCCATATGGATTACTTGTGGATTATTGTGATGTTTTTATCAGCTGTTTGGACTCTCATTCTGACGGCACCCATTCACTGCAGAGGATCCATTGGTGAGCAAGTAATGCTAAATTACTCCAAATCTGTTCTAATAAAGAAACAAATCCATCTACATCTTGGATGGCTTCAGGGCAAATTTTCAAACTCATCTACATTTTGGATAACTTCAGGGCATATTTTCATTTTTCTGTGAACTGTCCATTTAATTCAGTTGCTTTAATTGTTTCTGAGTACATTTAGATATTAAAATAAAATGTTTTATAACTTGACCTTGCAAGGTTTTTATCCGCTCTTAAGGATTTCACTCCCCTGCTAGTTACAATCCTGAGGCTTGTGCTCAAGAAACTATGAATTTCCTTTAGCCTTGCCCTCGCATGACTGTAAAAAGCGGACACGGATCTGGACGCTGTCTGCATTCAAACGGGAAGACATTTAAAAGATAAGTGCGGAGACATGTGTGATTGGAATTTGATCAGATCGCGCCATCCTTCTGTGGAAAACAAGCCTGAGCTGTTTGGATCTCACAGTGGTAACTCCTCATCGTGCCATCAGAAACATCGGTCATACGAAATCTGCCATTGCAATCTGTAAATAACAGTGTTTGTGTTGCAATTGGAAACCTTCTGATGAAATTGTTTTACTCACCAGTAAAGGAGGCTGAGGAACAGCAGAAAAAGGCACACAGACACAGACCGTCCACTCGCCTCAACTCCAAACCATTTCAGAACATCGACTAACGGCTGCATGATGAGAACTGTCACTCTCACCGCTGGCTTTCTGCACACAGAGAGGAGATGCTGACAAATTAAACATCACAATATAACACGTCAAATCTTAAAGGGGTCATGAACTGCCTTTGCTTTTTATATTTTTTAAACATCAAGTCTACTGATAATCTTATCAAGATTTTTATCGTAATTAAGAAGTAATAGGCTGTTTTCTGTCCTGTTTTGACCCCCTCATCAGAACGCTCCGTTTGAATAGTCATGGCGGATTGTAGACTCGGAAATAAACGCCTAATGCTATGACTGGCTAACAGTTGTGTATGTTTGAAAGCCTAATCCTTCAAAGATGAAAGCTGCTGTGATTTACAGTGCCTTGCAAAAGTATTCATACCCCTTCATTTTTGTCACATTTTGTTTTGATGCAGCATTATGTTAAACTGCTTTAAATTAGTTTTTCCCCACATCAATTTACACTCCATACACTATAATAATGACGAAGCAAAAAATAAAATAAAAAGTATTCACACCCTTAACTCAGTACATAGTTGAAGCACCTTTACAGCCTACAAGTCTTTTTGGGTTTGATGTGACAAGCTTTGCACCTCTGCATTTGGCAATTATCCGCCATTCTTTGCCTCACCTTTTCACCTCTCAAGCTCTGTCAGCTTGGACGGGGGCTGGCAGACATTTTCTAGAGTCCTAGTTGTTCCAATAGTCTTCCATTATGGATGATGCTTCTGTGAACCTTCAATGCAGCAGATTTTTTTTCTGAACTCTTCCCGAGATCATTGCTTTAACGCAAGTCTGTCACTGAGCTCTACAGGCAGTTATCTTGACCTCACGACTTGGTTTTTGCTCTGATATGTATTTTCAGCTGTTAGACCTTTTCTGAGAGGTGTGTGCCTTTCTAAATCATACTCATTCAAATGAATTTGCCACAGTTTAACTCCACTCAAAGTGTAGTAACATCTAGAAGCAATATGAATGCTCCTGAGCTAAATTTGGAGTGTCCCAGAAAAGGGTATGAATACTTATGCAACAGGATCTTTTCAGTTTTTTATTTTTAATACATTTGCACAAATGTTAAAAACCTATTTTTTGCTTTGCCATTATGGAGTAGGGAGTGTAGATTGATGTGGGAAAAAAGTAATTTAAAGTCGTTTAACATAAGGCAGCAACATAACAAAATGTGAAAAAAAAAATGAAGGGGTATGAATAATTTCGCAAGGCACTGTAGGTTAGAAACGCATAAACATAGTGCATATCAAATGATCTGTAATAACAGACAAAGCAATAGTGACCACGTAATCAAAACAATTACTCACACTTTTGTGGTGCGACATTACTGTCAGATCCATTATAGTCGGCAGAGCACAGACTTTTAGTTTCAATCTTTCTGAAAATCCTGAGTCTAATTGTGGGAATTTGGAAAATTTTGTTCATGTTCAGTTCATGAACCCTTAAATAAAATCAGATCTTAATAAAACAAGACAAGATAAGTAAATTAAAATATAAAAGCAATACCAGCTATTTATTAACTGTACTATATAAAAAATAAAGCAACATTTTACAATAAGTTTCCATTTGTTAATATTAGTTAATTACATTAAGTAACATGAACTAACAATGAAAAATTAGTAGTTATATCTTATTATTAAATTAATCTGAACTAACAATAAACAGTTGTATTTTTATCAAGTAACATAAACAGATAAATACATACAATAGCAATAAATACAAGTGTATCACTCATCATTCATTGATGTAGTTAATGCATTAGCTAATGTTAACTAATGGGACCTTATTGTAAAGTATTACCTGAAGTAATGACAAATTTACATGCATTCATTATTTTTTGGCACACAACAAAGTCACTCCGAGGACATGTCACAAAAAGTAACACTTAATATATGATTTATGTAAATTATGTTGTTAACTGCATGAAGCAATGTTTTTTTGTAATTATGTACCAGTGGAATTTAAACCTGGCTAGTCTCTTACAGCTAGCTAAGAATTGAAAAAACTAAACAAGCAGAGATCAAAATAACCTCGGAATGACAAGTTACTTTTGCTACAACTAAAATGATCTTTTGCTGCAAAAAAAGGTGAATTTTTTTACTACAGCATGGAAGCCTGTTTCCGCCACTGAATAATAATAAAAAAATTATATTACAAGTTTGACTTTTTTTTCTCAGAATTGTGAGATATACACTCAAAATTACAAATTATAAAGTACAATTTTGAGGGGAAAAAAGACAGATTTTTCTAAGAATTATATCTTACCATTCTTAGTTGTACTCACAACTGCGTACTCAATTCACAATTTTGAGATATAAACTCACAATTCTGAGAAAAGATGTCAGTGACTTTATTTCTCAGAATTCTGACTTTATTTCTCGCAAATGCAAGTTTATATCTCACAATTATGACTTAATGACTCGAAATTGAGTACTTTAAAGTCAGAATTGCCAGAAAAAAGTCAGAATTGCAAGATATAAACTCAAAAAGCAAAAAAGTGTGAGTTCAAATCTTGTAATTCTGACTTTTTTTCTCAGAATTGTGAAATATGTTCTCAAAAATGCGAGTTTATATCTCACGATTTTGACTTTATAACTCACAATTTAGGGTTTATATCGAATAGCGAGTTATAAAAATATAAACTCTCAATTCTAAAAGTCAGAATTGCGAGTTCATATTATTATAACTCGCAACTGTGAGTTTATATGACTTAATAAATCGCAACCGAGTACTATAAAGTCAGAATTGCCAGAAAAAAAGTCAGAATTCCAAGATATAAACTCGCAATTCTGAGAAAAAAACGCAGAATTGCAAGTTTAGATCTCTTTTTTTCTGGCAATTCTGACTTTTTCTCAGAATTATGAGATATAAACTCGAAATTGCGAGTTATAAAGTCCAATTTTGAAAAAAAAAAAAGATATGTTCTTAGAATTCTCACAATTCTGACTTTATTTCTCAGAATTGCGAGCTTATTTTTTATTGTATCTTTATAACTCACTGCGATTCTGAAAAAAAATAGAATTGCGAGATGTAAACTCTCAATTGCGAGAAAACATAGTCAAAACTGCGAGATAAAAAGTCGCACTTACCTTTGTTATTTTTTTACTCAGTGATGGAAATGGCCTTTTATACTACAGTGTAAAACAAACACCGAATAAGCGAAGCAAAGTTTTGTCATAACAGTACATTGAACTGTTGAATCCTAGATTTATACTTAAGTTGTGACCCAAGCAATATTAAAAAAGAAAAAAAAAAAAAAACTTAGATGTTTCCCAGTTTTTGACTTGACCATGTGCAAACACATGGCAACCATCCAGAAAACAGTAGAAAAGCCTAGAATTCTGAAACTGAGATTTCTTCAGAATAATCTAGTTAAACAAAATGATCCCCTTGTGAGGATAAAAACACTACTCTGTGACACTTGACCCATTCACTTCACCCACTTTGATATAAATACAAAATGTAAATGGTTAACTAGCTGACATGTTGCAACAATCAAGACGATCTGTAAAAATAAATAAATACAATAAAGAGCTATGAAAGAGCTATAAAAAATCCTGTTTTTACAGCCGTTCCTCAATGAGGAACAGAAATTGCATGCAACCAAAACAACACAACAAACTGTATACTCAATCACACAGACAAAACAAAGATGAATTCCATTACATTATTCTAAACAGAATGCAATTAGATTGAATTAGGTAATGCTAACTCACTTCAGTGTTCACCCCCAATGTTTGATGCTCTACTGTTTACACAAGTCACATGTGTTTTCACGATTCCTCTGACATTTCTCTAAATCCCCAAAACAGGCTCTTGATTGTGAACAAGAGGCCTTGAGATACAACACATGTCTGAGTTCTCATCACTGACATTGTGAAGATGCTCTTCCACGTCAGTGTGGAGGTACAGTAAATCATCTCCAAGGAAATGTAGGCTAAAAAAAGACAGCATCTCCCACAAGAGCTGTGTACCTGCCAGCGCACACCAGCTAAAGGTAAAGAATGCTTACATGCAGTTAACGCTGTTTTAGTTAATGCTTACATTCTGTTAACAGTTAACGGTGAAGCTCCTGACACAATTTAGCAATCATGTTTGTGAAGGCACACGCAGTGTTTTATGTAACAGGCAGCTGTCTGTGAGCATGGCTGACTGTTTATTTTCAATAACTGTTAGTCTGAGAGGATATCGATCTGTGGAAAAGGACCAATCACATAGCCTACAATTTCGCAATAATTCAAGATAAAAAGTGTCACATAATGAACTAAACAAATCAATCAAAAAAACTGTAACTAATTAACAGACACAATTCTATTTTCTAATTTTTATAGGCCAGTAATAGAAATGTTTTTTCGAAGATTACTTAAAAATCATTCTACAAAAAAAAAATTAAAGCAGTGCTTTATTATTTATGTTATTGTGAAACTTCTAAACTACTATGATTCTTAGCGATTCTTATAGTTTCATACATAAAGCTGAATGTGAGTTTAGACAAATATTACTTGCATGATTAGACAGTAAAGATCAGAATTATAAAAAAACACCTCAAAGATTATATTAACATTATTCTGAGTGAAAAGTGTCACATAATCAACTAAACAAATCAATCAAAAAATGTTTGACTAATTAACAAACACAATTTTATTTTCTAATTTTTATAGGCCAATAATAGAAATGTTTTTTTATAGTGAAAAGTGTCACATAATCAACTAATGTAACTAATTAACAGACACAATCTTTCTATTTTCTAATTTTTATAAGCCAGTAATAGAAATATTTTTTCCAAAGATTACTTAAAAATCATTCTACAAAAAAATTAAAGCAGTGCTTTAATTATTTATGTTATTGTGAAACGCCTAAACTACTATGATTCTTAGCGATTATTATATTTTCATACATAAAGCTGAATGTGAGTTTAGACAAATATTACTTGCTTACATGCTTTCCTGATTAGACAGTAAAGATCAGGATAATAAAAAAACACCTCAAAGAATATACTAACATTATTCTGAGTGAAAAGTGTCACATAATCAGCTAAACAAATCAATCAATAAAAATTGTAACTAATTAACAGACACAATCTTTCTATTGTCTATTTTTATAGGCCAATAATAGATTTTTTTTAAAGATTAAGTTACTTCTAAAAATAATTCTACAAAAATATTAAAGCAGTGTTTTAATGTTAAACTTACACTACACTACTATGAAGCTACGACATTCAAGTTAAGACTGTTTATAATTTACTGGCATCACCGTGTTACTGTTTTACCAGTACACATAGCCTCTGAAGAATAAGTTCAATGGTTTCGATGCTTTCTCTGTCATGTCACCTTTCCCCTACTGTTTTGTAATAGAATTCGTACAGCAGTTTACGTAATAAAATGACCGAGCAGCGATCGTCCACTCTGCTTATAATGTTTGCAGTTGCGTAAGTAATTCTGGGATGTTACAGTAGTGTTATGAATCACGATAGTATGGTAAATGATATAAACTGCGCTTACCCCGTGTTTGACAACAACCGCTTGCGATGACACTGAGGCGTTCTGGAAAATGTAGTTTTCATGCGGCTGGAAAAAAAAAAATCCCACGCAATGACTTGTGGTACTTGTAGTTTGCATTGACAAGAATTGTAGCCCACAGTTCTTATTCGAATAAATTAATAATGATAAAGATGATAATGACAGTTTGTCAAGAAAGAAAGAAAAGTGAATAAAAATGAATGTTTACTTATAACACCCACTTTTAACTATTACAAAACGATTTATTTAAAATATATATATATATATATAATATATATATAATCATTTATTTGATCCAAGGTACAGCAAAAACAATATGAATATATTTATTATTTGATATATATATATATATATATATATATATATATATATAATAGAATATATTATAATATATATTATATATTTGAATATATTTTAAAATGTAATTTATTTCTGTGATTTCAAAGCTAATTTTTTAGCATCATTACTCCAGTCACACGATCTTTCAGAAATCATTCTAATATTCAGATTTGCTGCTCAAAAACTATTTATTATTATTATTTTGTTGAAAACAGCTGAGTACATTTTTTTAGGTTTCTTTGATAAATAGAAAATTCCAAAGAAAAGCATTTATCTGCAATAGAAATATTTTGTAACATTATAACATAATCACTTTTTAATCACAATTTAAAGTATCCTTGCTAAATGAAAGTATTAATTTCTAGAATTTCTTTTAAAAAAGGTTTAGTTTATGTTACAGAAGCTTTTAATTTCAAATAATTGCTGATATTTGGATCTTTCTATTCATTAAATAATCTTGGGAAAATGTACTCAGCTGTTTTAAATATTGATACTAATAATAATAATAATAATAATAATAATAATAATAATAATAAATGTTTCTTAAACAAAAATCAGAATATTAGAATGATTTCTGAAGGATCATGTGACTGGAGTAACAATGCTAAAATTCAGCTTTGAAATCACAGGAATAAATTACATTTTAAAATATATTTAAATAGAAAGCAGTTATTTGAAATAGTAAAAATATTTCAAATTTTACTGTCTTTACTGTACTTTGGATCAAATAAATGCAGGCTTGCTGAGCATGTTTTTACTTAAACAAGTTATTGTGACTATAATAAGACTTTAAAAAGATAATACATCAATATCTTTATTTTTAAATATTCTGTGTATTGTGTATTATCATTTACAGTGGAAACACAAAAAATTAAATGATATGGACATGGTTTCATGGCAATACTAGCCTACGATACTGTAGTAGGATACTGAAATGAAATACCTTGAATGGAAAAACCATGGCGATACTGTTCAATTCATTAAAGTGTTTATCAAAGTACATATAATACCCGTAGTATACCATGGCAACCTCGAAGTAAAGACGTGATAAATGTAATATCAATCGTATTTTTGACAAAACCAGCTGTTTTCAGAACGACAGTGAGCCCGATCGAGTACATCGTCGTTTGACTTATAAACCCTGCTCAACACGATCGGTTGCTTCGTCGTTTGATTACAAAGCAAAGTCGCTCCGTTCGCTCGCTCGTTTCTCTCATTGCAACTTTTGCAGGCACTCACTCCACAGACATGATCACCAGCTGAAGCCAAGACCTGCAATTTGGCTCTTTTTTTAGAGCCAAAACACCATCGATACCCGTGGAGTTAAGTTGCAGACCTCCTTTCTAAACCTCGCACCCCGGGCCGATTATCAAATTGCAATTCTGGATGTGATTTTTCATTCTTCTATCCTTTTTCTCTCCCTGATGAACTGGGTTAGTAATGCAGGAGACAGCAGCGATTCTGTCCACGGCTCAAGATGGCAGATTTTTATTGAGTTGTGAACAGTGCTGTCGCTTCATTTTTTGCCATGAATAACAGAAATCCTTGCACCGATGGCCCCTGTATACGAAGGTAAGATCCATAGCCCTTACGAGGGCGAAATTAATGTCAGACCTGCACATAATTGACTAACATTATTCACTCTCTCTGCAGAGAGACCCTCGGCTCCCGAGGTTCATTACTAATCTGTTACTTGTGTCAGAATAGATGCATTTGTTAAATTAGTATTATTTATGAAAGCTCAACTTGATGTGCTATCGGTTAGTTGTTGAATTCATCCAGGTTTATTGTTGGATTTTGACTAAAATGTCTTTGAAATCGTCCACCTCCCTCTGTCTCATTGTGTAATGCTGTCTATTCACTTAGGTTTATTCTGTTAATGTTTATTCCTATAGGCTATTAATACAAAATACCACAGCTTTAAAATAGATCCCTGTGTATCGTGCATTCTCATATCATATATAATAGATCATGTATTTAAGTAGGCAATTTTGCGAAACAGAAAGTGGATACGAAGCAAACAGGCAGTATGTATACAGATAAGGCGTGATTGTTAAATTAATAGTTACTTCTTGTATTTGCGCTTAATAATTCTCGTTATTCTATTGATGCTGCACAATTTAAGTTGTAATGATTTAGCGGGATTTAGATGAACTAATGCACTGCAGTGTTATGGTGACTAATCCTTGTTCAGGAATGCTTTATGCAGACTAGAAAGCGAATATAGTGCATCCATAGGAGAGTTTTTATTTCATTAGCATTTTCTTGTTCTCCGTGAGGGGAGAAATCGATTCATCAACAGCTTAAAAAGCTGGTTTTGTTCTCCAGAGAGTATCCCGAGGTCACTCACAGGGTTAGCTCACCCCTAAATACACGTATTTAATCATTTACTCACCTAAACTACTTTTGTAGAGATTTTGGACAGAATGTTAGACTGATGGTCTTAATCACTTTTAATGTATGCAAAAGATATGAAGTGAAAGTGAATAGTGATTGAGGTTGACATCTTTCCAGTCGCACTGCTTTGAAATAGCATGCGGGTGTGTGAATGATGACAGTTTTTACATTTTTGGCTGCACTGTCACTGTATGCCTGTGTTTTGAAACCATATGCTGCTTTTAGGGGCACTATTTGTGCTTTCAGTGCTTTAAAATGTAGGTTTTTAGACACAGCCTTAGTTGTAATTGAGTTTGACTTTAGATTGAGATCGAATCATGTTCTGGTTGGGTTTACTTCATGATTTGGACAGAAGCAATGCATGTTAGGATAGTACCTTGAAAATGTCAAAGGTGCCATGCCACTTTCAGACTGCATTTATCTTATTTTTTTCAATATGTGACCATGGACCACAAAACCAGTCTTAAATTGAAATTGAGAGTTATACGTCATTTAAAAGCTACATATCTGGAATCTGAGGGTGCAAAAAATCTAAATATTGAGAAAATCACCTTTAAAGTTGTCCAAATGAATTTCTTAGCAATGCATATTACTAATAAAAAATTAACTTTTGATTTATTTACGGTTAGAAATGTACTAAATATCTTCATTGAACATGATCTTTACTTAATATCCTAATGATTTTTGGCATAAAAGAAAAATTGATCATTTTGACCCATATAATGTATTTTGGCCATTGCTACAAATATACCTGTGCTACTTAAGACTGGTTTTGTGGTCCAGGGTCACATATTTCTGATTGATTAGCCATGCACCCTCTGCTGGTGATAGCAACCCCCAACCTTTTTGTTTTTAATTCAATGTCTTTAAGATTATTTGCACAAAATTAATAAGCGGTTAACCTTATGAACTCTCAAGTTGGAAAAAAAAATCACAGTTCTACAACTTTCTCAGTTTGGATGATCTTACATAGGTAGATGGATGCGAGATAGATTTATCTTGTGGCACTGTAACATTTAAAGACCCTTAAGATAACCTTATAGATCATTTGAAGTCTCTTAAGACTTGGTTTAGGCTTTATCTTACTTTGTGTAAACAGCATCTCCTATGGGGATGTTCAACATGACCCCAAAGAAAACCAAGTGAGCTTATTTAAGAAACAATCTGTGGGACTTGAGTGTTTTAGAATAGGTGGTTCACTAGGATTTCAGACACAGTCTTAGTTGTGGTTGAGTTAGATTTCAGATTGAGATTGAATTATATTCCAGTTGGTTTTAGTTCAGTTTGGACACAAACTGACAAAGCAATGCTAGTGCCTTGAAAATGTCAAGGGTGCCATGCTACCCTCAGATTGCATTTATCTTTTTCAAATTTTTTAATATTTCTGTTTGATTACCCATGCCTCCTCTGCTGGTGATCGCAACCCTCACTGTTTTTTTTTTTTAATTCAATGTTTTAAAGGTTATTTGCACCAATACTTTTTAAAGTTTGCCTTGTGAACTATTAAGTAGGGAACATGCAAACTTTTACTCACAGTTCTACAACTTTCTCAGTTTAGATGATTTTACATAGGTACATGGATGTGAGATAGATTCATTTTGTGGCACTGTAACATTTGAAGACCCTTAAGGTAACCTTATGAAACATCTGAAGACTTGGTTTAGCATTCACCTTTTTTACTTTGTGTAAACAGCATCTCCTATGGGGATGTTCAACGTGACCCCAAAGAAAACCAAGTGAGCTTATTTAAGAAACAATCTGTGGGGCTTTAGTGCTTTAAAATTTAGGTGGTTTACTAGGGTTTCAGACACAGTAGTTGTGGTTGAGTTCGATTTCAGATTGAGATTGAATTGTATTCCAGCTGGTTTTAGTTCAGTTTAGACACAGACAAAGCAATGCATGCTATGATAGTGCCCTTAAAAATGTCAGAGGTGCTATGCCACCCTCAGATTGCATTATTTTTTTCATTTTTTTTTTTTTTCAATATTTCTGATTTGATTAGCCATACTCCCACTGTTGGTGATCGCAACCCCTATTTTTGTTTTGTTTTTAATTCAATGTCTTTAAGATTATTTGCACCAATATTTTTTTATGTTTGCCTTGTGAACTATCAAGTGGGAACCATGCAAACCTTTAGTCACAGTTCTACAACTTTCTCAGTTTGGATGATCTTACATAAATAGATGGATGCTAGATCTTTTTGTGGCACTGTAACATTTGAAGACCCTTGAGGTAACCTTATGGGACATCTTGGTTTAGCCTTCGTCTTACTCTGTGTAAACAGCATCTCCTATGGGGATGTTCAGTGTGATGTGATCCCAAACAAAACCAAGTGAGCTTAGTTAAGATACAATCTGTGGGAGTCAATTGGTGATGCTCATAAGGTGCAAAGAGAGAGTTGTCATTTGGAAGTAGTTAATGAAGTAGAAATGACATTGTTCTAGTGGTTTCTCTGTCTCTGCTCTTGCTTATTATAGACGCGTGTGCTCAGAATGGAAATGTGGGGCAGCATCACACATTTCCTTTAGTGTCCATATGTCTTGTGTGATATTTATGAACACAATTATGTCGTTTTTACACTTCAGATGGCGGGTTTTGCTGTTTATCACTCTTTGTTTCACTTGTAGAGTTGTTTTCTTTACGAAAGCTGGACATTTTAATATGGTGGTGTTCTGTCATTACCTTACGGATGTCTAATAATTGGTTTATTTGTTGCTTTTTGTGGTTTGAGCAGCCAAGTCTGTGAGTGCATGTGAAGACACATTAAAACTAGATTAAATGTCTGGTCATGCTTGTTGAGCATTTATTTACAGACTCCTCTGCTCATCTCATGGCTGTCAGATGCGTGTATTGTGGCGCTAAAGCACATGCGAGCTGTTGAGCTCTTTTTAAAAGCAGGAGTAAAAGACCTTTCAGTTTGTGAATAAATATCTGTTACTGCTCCAGTTTAGGGTACGGACTGTCCGTGGAGACGTTTGTAATGCCAGTCCATAGTGAGAGCTCTTTGTTGTTGCCTTTTCCCCTGCACTGATGTGTCTTTGTGGAGCACTGTGGTGCAGGCCCAACGCTCTGGCTCAATCCCATACGGAAGAGTAATCTGGGGCCAGAGGAGTCTTGGCTCCTGGCCTCCTAACCCACACTGACATGTTGATAAATGCCTGATGTGAGGACCAGGACAACCTGTCTCTACGGCAGAAGGAAGCCGGTGTTTAGCTTTGGAATTCTGGAGATGAAAAGACACCTTGAGTCAGGCCTGGGTCTTTCCGATTATTGTTTTATCTCTTTTAGGGGTCACGTGTGGTGATTATTAAAATTATTTACGGTTTACGTAATCTTTAAAGGATTGAAAATTCTGGCAACATTTATTCTAACTCATGCTGTTGCAAGACTGTATGACTTTCTTTGTTCCTTGGAACGTTAAAGGAAATGTTTCACAGAATTTCCAAGCAACTCTTATCCATAAAACATAAATATACAGGACTGTTCAAAAGTTTGAGGTCAGTAGATTAATACTTTTATTTGGAAAGGATGCAATAAATTGATCAGAATGACTTCTGAAGGATCATATGACACTGAAGACTGTAGTAACGATGCTAAAAATTCAGATTGGGGTGAGCATAAGAACCCTCCTTCTTTTTACCCTCCAAATTCTGTTTAAAGTGCATATTGCAGGTTAGAGACTCCGGTGAATTGATGTATAGAAAAATAATGTAGGAACCAGATTTTCTTTAAAACATACTTCAAAATACGCTATTAAGGCTTCAGGGTAGGGTTGCACCAGCCATTCGTAAATTCTTACTTAAATTGGAACGTAAAGTCCACACTAGAGGCTTAGTAACTACTAGCTAGTTTGTAACTAAATCTATACATTATTTGGTTGCACCAGTTGTTCATAAGGCAGGACTTAAGCTCTCCGTAAAGTAATGCGTAGTCGCATAATATGACGTTTACACTAAATCATCCAATAGAAACCTTCAAAATACGCGAGCAGAACTTGTTTAAACGCTATGAATTGTAACTTATCCAACATTTTAACTTCTTTTGCCTCACATATGTGACCCTGGACCACAAAACCAGTCTTAAGTCGCTGGGGTATATTTGTAGCAATAGCCAAAAATGCATTGTATGGGTCAAAATTATTGATTTTTCTTTTATGTCAAAAATCATTAGGAAATTAAGTAAAGTTCACATTCCATGAAGATTTTTTGTAAAATTCCTACTGTAAACCTATCAAAATGTAATTTTTGATTAGTAATATGCATTGCTAAGAACTTAATTTGGACAACTTTAAAGGTGATTTTGATTTTTTGCACCCTTAGATTTCAGATTTTCAAATAGATGTATCTCGGCCAAATATTGTCCTATCCTAACAAACCATACATCAATAGAAAGCTTATTTATTGAGCTTTCATATGATGTATATATCTCAGTTTTGTAAAATTTAACCTTATGACTGGTTTTGTGGTCCAGGGTCACATATACTAACGGTAAAAACAAGTTTCCATTAAAAACGAAACGATAATATTAGTTTATATGTAAGCTATTTTTTGCCCAGGGTCACATTTGTAAATAACATTCAGAGACTAACTGAAATAAATAAGGATCAATAAAAAATGAAAAAAAGAAATGCCATTTATTTATTATTCCTTCTGACATGCGCAACACGAAGTGCACAGAGTCACACTGTAGATGGGGTGTTAAAGACGCGCTAAAAAAAGAAACAAGCACGTTTATTCACATATTGTTCTCTCTCTTAATATGTAAGTGAGTGTAAATGTCAGCAGCATCATATATCCCTAAATGATTGAAGGTTGTCGGTTAAAAAAAGAGCATATTGATGCAGCTCACTCAGTCTGCTATTTTATTCCAACCGTTACTCCTGACCAGACCCTTCCGTAAATATTTAGTTTATACGTAGAGTTACGTTGAAACTAAGTTTAATGGTGCAACGCAAAAATATTTAGTCGTGCGTAAATTGTAACTTAGTGTCCATTTACGTCGCAACTAGGCTAAATTGTAACTTACGCACAGCTGGTGCAACCGGCCCGTGGAGTGACGTAATGAGAGGGAGAGCGGTCAATGTAAACCATAGGAAAACAATGGATCGCAATGATTGTTCAGACGCGGAGAACATTTAAAATGTTTATTTACACTCGTATGACGAACCACAGACACAAATATGAGCCTGCTATGTGGCCAAGAGACCAGGGACATGCCAGGATTAAACGGAACAAAGGTCAGAAGAGACAAATTAAGTTGCGGTGTGAGGAGAACAGGGCAGGTGCCTGAGAGAGATTAGTGTTAGCTAACGATATCTAATCGGGCAAAATCATAGCATTGGTCATCTAGAAGTATTGATTCTACTTACCAGTAACACAAACGAATAATCGTTGATCAAGTGTCACACTTGTTAATATCCGACGCGAACGTTACATGATATAGCGGGTTCTTATTACCGCGAGCGAGAGAGATAAACACCTTTTTGTTTTATTATATGCTTATATGGGAATTGCCCCCAAACTTGGTGTGCTGTCTCTGACTCTGCACTTTGAGGCTTGCTGTCTGAAATCAAAATAGGTTCTACAGATAGCTTATATGCATTTCAGGCAGGGTCATAGACATCTCCAGGCCAGCAGGCATGAGTATGATTAGGGTAGAGATAATTTATTACTCTGAGCTAAATACTTGTACGTACAAATAAACAGTAAAATGCAATCTCAATTACAGTTTGACTATATTTAGGTCACAAATACCTATAAAGTAAAACTTTTTAATGCCATCGGTATAAGACAAATTAATATTGACAGCATACAGTAAAGTTGTGCGCGCTGGTATTCATCAGGAAGCCCTTGCCTGCATGTGTTGTGTCAATTGCCAGGGTCATTGCCAGTTGAGAATTGCAGGAAAATCTATAAGTTGGGAGGTCATTACCCCCTGAGTGAGTCTACATTGTTGCCCCCCTCCATCAAGAGGAAGTGCTTCTTTGCGAGGACACTGAAGCATTGTAACACCGGTCTCCGTTTGGCAGACGGACAAATGCCTGGTTCTCATACTAGCCATCCATGGTCGAAAACCACAATGGCTGTCCAGGTCATTGGTCACTCTGGAAATAGTCTTTTCCAGGGCATTATCCTCACAGAAGTCCTCACAGGACTTTTTGCCTCACCGTGGGTCAATGAATGAACCGCAGTCTTACTGAATGTGATTATGCTGTCCACATCTCGTGCTCCTTTGAAGCCTGAGGGACATTTGAGCTCTCAGAACCTCAGTGGGGAAATGGCTCACAGGTGTGTTGTGGTGCCCAAGGGAGCAGAATTGTGGGATATGGGGGTTGGTTATTTAATGGGGTCTGTCCTACTGACAGAAACCAAAAGGGTTAGGGAAAACGGGGCTTTGTGTTACCGACCACAGTGAGCTTGTTCATTTCTGTAGGTGTTTATTTTGCATGTTACATGCAGCTATTTTTGCATGTTTGGATTGAAAATGAAATGTATGAATGCACTGGATGTACTAATCTTTATAAACTCTTTGATGGTAAGATCTCTAGTGAACAATTTCAGTATTTCTCTCATTATCAGTGACTGTCTGAGAAGTTAATGGCAATATTATTTATAAATGAAATCCAGATTCCAGTAATAAAAGTAAAGTCATTTGCACTCTGTGCATGGCTATAATTATCTTCAAAGCTCAACAAGTATGAAATATAAACACAGTGGATGTTTTGGTATAACATGTTTTTCTCATTAACTGATTTATGTGGGTGCTTGTCACAGTGACGCTGACCTCTAGAAGTCTCACAGAATGAAGCTGTCAAATTAAGTAAACAGTGTTTAATGTGATGGCTTTAAATATTTCATTCATCTCTTTTATTATGAATGCAACAAAAACAATCTCTGAATCCTGTTAATTCAGTATTCTATAAACCTATGTATGTCTCTGAAGTTGTTTGGATGCAATTAATGTGTTAATATTGTATATTTTGTTGTCTGTGGAAACACAAATGTATGTTTGCTGAATTGGAGGGAAGAATTTAAGTACATTTGAATATGGTTAGTGAATATCAAAATTCTTCTTTCTAACAGTGTTATGCTTCTTGTTCTCAGTATTATTCTTAGTATTATTTATATACAGTTAATATTTAGTAGTAGTAAACTATTTTTTATACTTTCAGTTTTCATTTGACTTTTAGTTTAGGGTTCAGTAAGTGTTTCTGTCATTTGTGTTAGTTTCAGTAATTTAGTAATTGTAATTTAGTACTTTCAACTTAAACCTATTTTATTCAAGTCAATTGCCAAGGCAACATTTCTGATTTATTTTGTTTTTTTTAATTTAATTTAATAGGGAAAAACATTTTTTTGTAGACTTTTAGCTAACAATACCAAACACTTTAGTTTAAGTTAAGTGTTTTGGTCATGTGTAGTAGTTTTTAGGAATAGTAATTTAGAACTTTAAACTTCTCAAAATGTATTTGTTCCAGTCACTTGCCAAGGCAACATTTTTGTCCAAGTATTTAATTTATTTGATTTAATTTAATGTTTCAGTATTTTTAGGTGGTTCTGTTTTTAAACCTATTTTATTCCAGTCATGTGCCAAGGCAACATTTCAGAATTTTTTTTAAACTATTATTTTTTTTTATTTTTAACTGAATGGGAGAAAAAAACTCTTTAATAGTCTTATAATACCAAACACTTTAGTTTCAGTTTCAGTAATATTTTAGGTGGTTTTGGCATTTTTATTAGTTTCAGTTTTAATTTCATTAATTTATTAATGTGAATTTAGTACTTTCAACTTAAACCTATTTTATTCCAGTCACTTGCTAAGGCAACATTTCAGATTTTTTTTTAATATTATTTAATTTTATTTTTAGCTGAATGGGAGAAAAAAAAAGTTTTCATAGTCTTATAGTTAACAATATCAAACACTTTAGTTAAAGTTTCAGTAATATTTCAGATGGTTTTGTCATATTTATTAGTTTCAGTAATTTATTAATAGGAATTTAGTACTTTCAACTTAAACCTATTTTGTTCCAGTCACTTGCCAAGGCAACATTTCAGATTTTTGTTTAAGTAGGCTATTATATTATTTATTGTACAATTGTTTTGTTTTATTTTGTAATTTAATTTGATTCAGTTTTTAGTATATTTCATAGTTAACAATACCAAATACTGCTTTCTAAAGTCTTTCTAAATCCTGAGATTAATAATGAGTATTTTATTTTTTTGAAAAACAAACAATTAGCACTGTAGTAAAAAATATTAATAAGTTTTATTAAAAAGTAATTTAGTATTTTTTATTAAAAAGTATTTCCTCACCAATTTTACTTTTATTTTGCTCACTCGATGAGTGTCAGTAAATATTTTTAAAAAGTATAAGTACAAAGAAATAAATTAGAATTTAATGTTTTTCTTCTTGTTTTATAAATCTACCTGTACGTTAATAAGATAAACAATATTAGGTTTAATTACTTATTATTTTACTTAATTACTGTAATGTGTTTTAGTAATTAATGTGGGTTTGCCTATATAAAAGCCAATTTATTTTGAACAACTTAATAAACAAGTTGTCCTTAGTTTATAATAGCATGCTTAATATTTTTCTAACATGGTACAAATGCATTTTATACCTAATAATAAATAGCTGCTATTACTTTTTATGTAATTATTGTATATTTTAGTTTTTGCTCACAAAGGGGTGGTCACATTGAACTGTCTTTCTCTTCAAGCACATAACCTGCAGGCAGCATAATGGGATTTTATTATTTCATAATTGGCCTGTTTGCTGTGCTCATGTTGACTTACATAATAATTTGTTGCGTAACTCCCAGTTTAAATGACTAATTTGAGGTTCTCTATTTGTGAAAGTATGGCATGACTGCAACAATTAGTCCGCTATAAGGTTTCAAGGAGAGACGTGCCAGCGACATTAGCCCGAGAGTTCTCGCCACATGCGAGATTCGTCGGGGTAGGTGAGTTCAGCATTGATTCGCAGCCATGCGGAAACACGGGAGGATCCAGCTGCAAGCCACTCTGTTTGTTTCGCGGTGCGGTCGTCAGATATGATGCAGCACCAAGGGCATTTTCAGACAATGCTGAGTGTCATACCTTTCTACACCCACACTTATCCCGCAGCAGCGATGCATTCTAGGATACGCGCCGTGTTTACACGGTAAACAAAAGGTTTGCATATAGTTGCCAGGCTGTTTCAACATACGGCCACTTAGTGAGGTAAATAAGCAGCGATAAAAATGCAAAAAGAAACCGATGGCAACAACAAGGAAATCAAGTAATTTCTAAATATTTCAAAACATCACAAATGGGCCTGTTTTGACTCATTCTGCCAGGTCTGGTGACTTTTTTTTTCTTAAAGGGTAGGGGTCCAACTGGCATGTTTCCTTTGATCAGATATGAGAGGATCAGTTCACGCTGGGGTCTCTCCCAGCTGCATTCTTCCACCAACAAAGGGAAATGAAAGGGGGGCTTTTTTTCACAGCCGCTGGATTTGCGGGGCTGTAATCACATGGCAATTACTCCTTCATGAAGGGCACCATTCATTTCGCCTTCACACCTATAGTTACAGGCACCAGGGTTCATATCACCAGCCACTGACTGATGGAATTCAGCTGCTTTTGTGCAATGCAATCCTGCTCATGGGCATCTCAGGACATCGGTTTTAAATTTTGCGAGGGGTTAATGACATGGGTAATCTTTGGTTTTTAACAACATCTTTAACTTGAGCTGCGCTTAATGATTTTCTCTCAGGAATTGCAAGTTAATTTCATAAACAATTGGCAAATGGCAAAGAACATACTGAATTATCCATTGTGCTATGCTAAAAAAAAACTTAACCTGATTTGGTGTTCCCAGTCAAAAATGAGCTTGTAAATCTCTCAAAATTCTATGTTACCATCAAATCCTTGGTTCAATCTTTTCATCAACTTGTTTTCTTTTATTTAGCAATGGTTTTGTATTTCTTTTGGAAATGATTGATCATGGGCATCATTTATCTGAGTTTAGGTATCTCAGTTTTGAGTAAAAAAAAATTATTTGTGGATAATTTTGGCAAGTTTCACTCAGAAACTAAAATGCAAATGGAGTGTTTTCCTGATTTCTGCTGCTAAAAATGACCAATTATTGTCATGTTTTGGGCTGTACTAATCGGTCAGACTGGGAGAAACATTTGGAGTACTACAGACTGCCAAAAAAATAAACTAAGGAATAAAAGGCATTTGTGGTTGGCCAAACTGAACCAGGATTTCCAGGCAAGAATCTTGACAACATTTGCATTTGTTCTTATAATTTCTAGTCAGGTAGGCTAATATCTTAATTAATACTGCTCGTACTTGACTTTACCGCATATTAACTTTAGTTTGTCAAACTATTGCACCCTTTCCTGCTTACTAAGTCCTTCTCTACTTGATTTGGCAGCTTCCACATGTTTTTTTCAGTGGTTTGGAAGCGTAAATTAGCAGAACAATGTATTCAGTAGTAGATTAACCTTGCAATTCATTCTGTTGTTTATTGCCAATATGGCCGTGCATCCGAGTAACTGACCAAATCGTGACATAAGTGCAAACCTTCGATATCTGTGCTAAACTATACTTTGTCTAATGTTTGATATCATTTAGTCACCCAGAGTAAAAATGTAGTCAAAGTGATTTACTTGCATTGTAGGTTTTGTAGCTGTTTGCACCTCAGTTTCTGAGTGAACATTAAAAAAAATTATCTTTTTATTGATTAAAAACATATGTGACCTAAATCTTCACTCTGCATGGTTAATCTACTACTGAATACATTGTTCTGTTCATTTATGCTGTCCAAACCAAAAAAATAAAATAAAATGTGTAAGCTGCTAAATCATATAGAGGAGGACTTAGTAAGCAAGAAAGGGTGCAATAGTTTGACAACTAAAGTTAATAGGTGGTAAAGGCACGTACAAGCAGTATTAATTAAGATATTAGCCTAATGTTTTACCTACCTGACCCAAAATGATAAGAACAAACACGAATGTTGTCAAGATTCTTGCCCTGGAAATCCTGGTTCAGTTTGGCCAACCATAAATGCCCTTTCTTCCTCAGACAGTTTTTTGCACTCTTCTCCTTCATATGTTATAACTTTCATCAGCCTATAGTACTCCAAATGTTTCCTGGTTCGACCAATTAGTACAGCTCAAAACATGACAATTGACCATTTTCAGCAGCAATAATCTGAAAAAATGTGGGTTTGTTCAATTCAGTGGCATTGTTTATGTTCAGTGCCGCCAATATGGCCAATTGATGACGTGTTGTGAAAACACTCTTATAGGCGGAAAAGATACATACGAGCAGTAATAATTAAGATATTAGCCTAATATTTCACCTACCTGACCAGAAATGATTAGAACAAACACAAATGTTGTCGAGATTCTTGCCCTGGAAATCCTGATTCACTTTGTCCAAATACAAATGCCTTCTTTCTCCATGTTTTAGCACTCTTCTCTTTAATTTGTTATAACTTTAGGCAGTCTAGTACTCCAACAGTTTTTCTCAGTCTGGACGATTAGTACATCCCAAAACATGACAATAATTGACCATTTTCAGCAGCAATAATCAGCAAATTATGTGAGTTTTGTTTGGTTCAGTGGCATTGTGAACATTCATTGGCGCCAATATGACCAATTGATGACGCGTCATAAAAACACTCTTCAAAACCAACAAATCACTGGCATATTCGACTAAATCTTCACTCTGGGCGACTAAATAATGTCTAACATTAGCCATTGGCTAATAAATTCTTCGATTTTACTCTCAAGTGTGTGGGTTGGAGGCTAAGTATAAGTTTAGCACTGATATATTTTCATTCGCTGAACACTCTGACTGGGTGCTCCAGAGTTTAATAGAGATCGCTCAGACATGTGACCAAATGGGCGGCAACCTCTTCAGAACGCAAAGAATTATGGGTATGTTTGGCCCGGCTGGCATAGCAGCAATAGCAGGCTAGTAATCTGGCATGAAAATAATGAAAAATTAACGTGAAAAACAGAATATAATCCTACAAAATGCAGCGGGCTAAAGAAAACATTGTCGGACCATACCGCCTAAAATTAAATCCTTATGCAAAAACGAGATATGACGAGAAAATAAAGGGAATCAAAGGACTGGATCCTTACGAGCAGAGCGACTGGTCAAGGGACGTCAAACTGTTGCCCAACTTCCAGCACCCATATATATACAACTATATGATATTAAGTGTTAGTGCATACACACACGAAGTTGCGATAATCAGAACTGTCCTATACAGTGGATCCATTTAGGTTGCGTGGGACTCAGCAGCGCACCAGCCAGAGAAGAGTCATGGCAGTGCGATGCTTGCACATGTCTGTAACTTATCACCCACAACCTACCCTCATACATTTCCAGTTCTTTTCTATGGATTCTTTATAATGTAAATGTTTTGATCTAAATGTATTAACATGTTAAATATGTAAAGAAACTGAAATTAAGTTGGTTGTTACTACTATTCAAGTTATGTAATTGAGTTTGTAATTGAGACAGAATTTCATTCAGTCTTTGTGTATTTTATTTACAGAGATGGCTAAAAATCATTAACGTTACATGTGAGAAGAGACATTACAAAATCTTTTGGAAAAAAAAAAAAAGATTTACATATTAGATGTGAGCATGGTGTATAATTCTAACACGATGGCTTCACAACAATACTTGGACACATATTGGTCAAAGCACAGCACACAACCACAATTTTATCCAGCAAAGTATTTAATGTTTTTAAAAGAAGTATCTTCTGCTCACCAAGGCTGCATTTATTTGATAAAAAAAATAAAAAAAACAGTAATATTGTGAAATATTATTCCAATTTAAAACGGCTGTTTTCTATGTGAATATATAGTAAAGTTTAATTTATTTCTGTGATCAAAGCTGAATTTTCAGCATCATTACTCCAGTCTTCAGTGTCACATGATCTTCAGAAATCAGTTTAATATGACGATTTGATGCTCAAGAAACATTTATGATTATTATAAATGTTGAAAACTGTTGTGTACAAAATTTTATTAAAATTCTTTGATGAATAGAAAGTTCAAAAGAACAGCATTTATTTAAAATAGAATATTTTCTAACATTATAAATGTCTTTACTGTAACTTTTAATCAGTTTAACTTGATGAATAAAAGTATTGATTTATTTTATTTCTTTCCCCCAAAAATAAAATTCTTACTGACCCCAAACTTTTGACCAGTAGTGTTTAATGTTACAAAGCTTTAGATTTAAACTAAATGATGTTCTTTTGAACTTTCTATTCATCAAAGATGTTCATTTCAACACTGATAATCATAAATGTTTCTTGATCATCAGATCGTCATATTAGAGTGATTTCTGAAGGATCATGTGACACTGAAGACTGGAGTAATGATGCTGAAAATTCAGCTTTGATCACAGAAACAAATTGGGTCTCCTTACTGCGGCTATCCATGTCATTCGTCGCCTTTTTGTCACCTCTAAAACATGGCTTGTACAATTATTTTTTCCACGCTGGAAAACGATAAAAGGATATTCCGTTCTTAAGCTTTAAGCCACTTCTATCGTGAGAACAACTATTGCAGTATATAACACAGCAGGTAGACGGCATCTTGAACTCTCCCTCCATGCAATCAAGTCTGGCGCCTAATGTTTGTGCCGCGGATTCCCAAAATGCTTTGCGTTCCCCACGGAGAATACGTCATGATGACGACACATGAGCGATCCTTATTCTCCGTCAAGCGATCTGTGCTATTTTCAATTCATCTCAATGAATGTGCAGCGTACCTGTATTTGACGTACCGTAAACCACTGTGAAGGCGCACAACTCGCCGTCGCTTTGCTGAGAGCGCTGTTTGTCACACACGAAAAGAAAGAAACAGAGAGAGTGAGCGAGAGCGCGAGACATGCAGCATTTACGTGGTACATGTAAACGATATTCTTTGTTGTGTTTTCCTGTCAAACTAACGGAGTTCGTTTGAAACTCTTTAGCTTTTGAGAACAACTGTAAGATACTGGCGATTTCTCCGGTAGTGGGCGGGACTAATCCGCAAACGACATCTCATTGGCTGGCGCTCAGCTATTGTCGTCCCAATTTCGATTTCAGCAAATCAGTTCGAGCGAACGCAGACAACGTGATTAATATTCATGAACTCAGCAGCTCATTAATTCTTAGTGCGTTTTATTTATTAGTAGAAAAAAAAAATCGTAGTAGTATTATTATCTTATCGGTATTATTGTTAGTTTTCTTTTTTTAAATGACCAACAATATCTTAAGCACCACAACCAGTCCTAAGTTCAGTTAAAATGATTACAATTATGCTTCCACACCAAGTTTTAATTGTAGCCTAATTACTTAAGTTCTATCATTAAATAATACTTGATTATCATGATATCAAATTGTAATGCTTGACTGACAGATGTTAAGTGTAGACTTTCAGATTTTTAAAAAGTGGTGCCATTTTGCAAACGTAAACTGGGAAGTAGAAAAAGATTCCGAAAGAATAATAAATTATATTATACCCTGTGTTATAAAACTTCAGTAGGTTTTGATCCAATGTGATAACATTAACTAGCATATTTTGGAAAAGGAAAATCCCCTCTGGGCCAAAATGAGCTGAAAAACTAAAATGGTAGGCTTATTCTCTTGTAAAATTCTTTTGTACTCCAATAATCTCTGTTTTATTTACAACTTTCGAGAAAGCATTTTTATAGTGTACTCTGAGGTAAAATGTGGTCTTGTGTGCTGAGTTCTGTAATGTGGGATACTGTGCATGAGCATACATGGGTTAAATTGGCATACAATGCATTCATTGGTCTTTCAGCATGCTCTCCCCCTCCCTGTTCTGCCCATGCCATGCCAGCCTGCTGAAAGCACATTGTCTATGCCCTATATAATCCTATTGTTGTCGAGAAACCCCCATGACTTGGGCCATTTGGCATGTCGAGGCCTGGCCTGCTTTATTGGGGTAATGTACAGTCTAAACTTGATGTGACAGACAGATTAGCTTTGCCCACAAACAACCCATAGTTGCAACCCAACATAACTGAACACAATAGTACTAAGGTGCCCATGTTTCATTTACTTTTATCCATTTTTTAGGGTTTGTATAGATAATTGGCCACTCTTCTTTTTCCACTGACAGTGATTTGTGACCCTGGACCACAAAAGCAGTCCTAACTGTCCATTTGTTTTTTTTTGTTTTTTTTTTTTGTTTTACATTTTTTTATTTATACATCATCTGAAAGCTGAATAAATATGCTTTCCATTGTTGCATGGTTTGTTAGGATATGACAATATTTGGCTGAGATACAACTATTTGAACATCTGGAATCTGAGGGTGCAAAAAAAATCAAAATATTGAGAAAATTGCTTTAAAAGTTGTCCAAATTAAGTTTTTGGCATATTACTAATCAAAAATTAAGTTTTGATATATTTACTTTAGGAAATTTACAAAATATCTTCACAGAACATGATCTTTACTTAATATCCTAATGATTTTTGGCATAAAAGAAAAATCCATAATTTTGACCCATATTTTATATATATATTTATATATTTTTATTTATTTTTATTTTTTTTAAGATTATTTATTTATCGGTACCAGTCAATATTTGATATTTAACATCTAATAAATAATCTTTTGTCTACTACTAGGACTTTCAAAAAAAAAAAACATTTATATAATTTTTTTAATTGTTGTTGGTATTGCTGTTATTATTATTATTATTTCATGTTTTAATATTTTTTTTGTATGTATGCATGTATATATGTATGTGTGTGTGTATATATATATATATATATATATATATATATGCATATATAAAAAGTTATTTTTTTTTGTATTCATTAATTATCAATACCCGTCAATATTTGATATTTCACAGTTAAGAAATAAAACTTTAAAATATAAAACTTTACAGGAAAATTCTGTTTCAGTCTTTCCACTTCTACATTAGTGTTACTTTCTGTTTTTTGTATTTGATTGTAAAATTTACACATTTTTTATTCACTGTACATAGGTCTCCATCTTCCTCCTTCTTATGTAATCATTTCTTGAAGGTAATATAGTCAGAAGAATAAAGAAGGATAGCCCTGAGAGAGATATTGTCAATAAGTCTCTTCAAAACGGTCACTTCCCACCTTCTCATTCTCATGTTTTATGTACTGAAAGCGGCAGACAGTGCTGCAGGTAACTCTTTCCACACACACACACACACACACACACACACACACACACACACACACACACACACACACACACACACACACACACACACACACACACACACACACACACACACACACACAGTCATTGTGGGGTTTGGCCGCCCAGCCCGACTGTGGGCTCTTCACAGATGGCTGCAGGTAGCGTGACACGCTTGGCTGATAACCAAAGGACTTCAAAGCCCCAGACAGCCAGAACAGAGCTGAGAGAGTCTGCCCCACTTTTTGATGAGCGCCTGGAGGAGAGAGAAAGGGACACTGGCGCCCCGACAGACCAAAGCGTTCTTAAGAGCCGGAGATGAGCGGCCCCATTGCCCCTTAATGAGCTCTGCTCAAAAAACCATCATGCTCACACACAGGTCCTCTTTGTCAAGAAAGCTTGATCAGTTAACGGTAGACTTTAGTTAACTGAGCAAACTTCTGATTGGAAACTTTTACTTTAAACTAATTTTGACTTTTAAGTTTTTTTTTCCAGTTTTTTTTGGTATTTGAAGTTCTCTTTGATTTCAAAGCACTGTGAGGTTGTAAGGGACTGTTTTAAAGGATAGTTAACCAAAAAATAAGCCCAATATCCACTCAGATTTACGTCACTCCAAACCTGTATGACTTATTTTCTTCTGTGGAACACAACAGAAGAAATAAAAATGTCTCAGTGTTTTTGTCCATGCAATGAAATTCCAAAGGATGCAAAGGTTGTTGGACAAAAACAGGTGAAACATTGGTCTTACTGTGTGTGTGTGTGTGTGTGTGTGTGTGTGTGTGTGTGTGTGTGTGTGTGTGTGTGTGTGTGTGTGTGTGTGTGTGTGTGTGTGTGTGTGTGTGTGTGTGTGTGTGTGTGTGTGTGTGTGTGTGTGTGTGTGTGTGTGTGTGTGTGTGTGTGTGTGTGTGTGTGTGTGTATACCTGGTATTCATCACGTTGTGGGGACCAAATGTCCCCACTAGGATAGGAATACCAGTAGATTTTGACCTTGTGGGGACATTTCTCAGGTCCCCATGAGGAAACAGGCTTATAAATCATGCACAATGAGTTTTTTTTTGACGAAGTATGCACAATCTCCTGTGAGGGCTAAGTTTAGGTGTAGGGTGATAGAAAGTACGGTTTGTACAGTATAAAAACCATTACGCCTATGGAATGTCCCCATAAAACATGTAAACCCAACATGTGTGTGTGTATATATTCGCAAATTCAGATTCAGCAAATTATTTTATCTCAGCCAAATATAGTTCTATCCTAACAAACCATATTTATTCAGATGGTGTATAAATTTCAATTTCCAAAAATTGACCTTTATGACTGGTTTTGTGGTCCAGGGTCACATATAGTTTAAGTTAAGTGTACTTCCAAGTTATACAGTATAAATTCTATTTTGTATGAGTGGATTCCGCGATTCCGTCTACGTTTTGCATTCTGATTGTATACTTTTTTTCTCCATGTTGACATAATCAGATAAACCCAGTCATTTTGTTAGATGTAGAACATGAAACATGCGCTTTGGGCCGCTGGTGTGGGACGTAGGCTATGGATCTCACTGTATACGCTCTCTCTGACCGCACTCTGAACTGACCTATCGTTCAACACAAACTCCAGAGAATGTCAGCGAGCGAACGGGAGGCTGATGATAGATGCGATACCCTCCATCCTCTCCTCTGCTGGGGTGCATCTTGCATGGCCGATTTCTTGGAGTTTAATAATTGAAAGAGTGCTGGTGGGTTGTTGGCAGGGTGTAGTTGTGCGTAGGCTGTAACCTTTGTGTGTGTGAGACGCCCTCCCCTCTTTCAAGATCAATGACACATGCAGGCCTGCCCTCCCCTCTGCGTATCCCATGACCGGTCAGGGCAGCCTCGAAAATCTCGGTCTCCTTCCTCGCTCTGTCTCCAAGAAAGGCCAAGCGCCGACCTTTTGCTATGAAAGCATGGCATTTGCCGTTGCCGTTTCTGGGATTGTTGTTTTTACCTTGCAAACTTTCTACTGTGAACACAACATGAGGGAGAACGAGGTCGCGATGGATGGCAGCTGATACGAATGGGTGGATATTGAGCGTCAACATTGGGACTCGTTCCCTCGTGGGCTCTGGATCCTGTTTATTTTAGGCTGGACGCCCTCTTTCATGTGTCTTGAAAGTCCGTGTTGCCTTTGGTGTCACGGGCTGGCTGACTGATTAGAGGCTTCTCTCTTTGAGGAGTTACGACACCAGAATGTCTCAATCCGTCAATCCCTTTGGGACGGTGCTGCGGGGACGTTATAACCTCTAACTCGGCTTGGAGACAAGACAAGTCCCGTCAATAATGCATACGTCCCCTTTCTACTTTCAGTTAGAATGGGAGTCACATGTTGTGGTGTGTGTGCGTGTGTATAACAGAGAGTTCCTGTCATGTTTAAAGAGGGACCTTCAGGGGCCCGAGCTCTTGGAATTCAGCCTTGAAACTGGAAAAAGACAAGACAAGAATGAGAAAGTAAAACATTCTGAAGTAAATATGTAGTACTTTCCAATAAATAAATACATACATATACGCATGCATGTGCACATTCTATAGAAAATCTCAAAATTAGTTTTATTTTGGCTTTTTTTATGTGATTTATATTAAAAGTTTTAATATTGTATGTGCATTGTCACTCATTTTTTAAACATAAAATATTTGTTTTTATAATTAATATAATATATAATTAATAATTTAATTAAAATTCTTTACATATATAGCTTTTTTAACTATTTTATTTTATATTATTTAGACAAAAATATAGATATTTCAGCTTTATCAGCCTGTTATTTTAGTATTATTTATATTATAGACTATAGTATTTATTTTAAAATAGCTTTTTTGTTTTTATTTAAATTTTTAACAGTATTATGTGCTGTCACAAATTGTTTTATATGTCTGTAAATCTTAGTTTTTTTTTATTTTTTGTTTTGTCTTTAGTCTTTTAATTTAATAAAAAAATTTTTTTACAAAAACAGACATTTCAGCTTTATCAGTCTGTGTTATTTTAGTATTATTTATATATTTATATTATAGACTATAGTATTTCATATTTTGGAATAAATATAAAAAAATATATATTACTTTTTTTGTTTTGTTTTAGCTTTAGCCCTTTAAAAATATTTTATTTAGACAAAACATTTCAGAAATGTTCAGCCTGTGTTATTTTAGTATTATTTATATATTTATATTATAGACTATAGTATTTATTTATATTTTGAAATGGCTTTTATTTAGTTTTTATTTAAAATGTTAATACTTTTACATGCTTTGTCACTTTTGTTTTTTACATATTTCTAAAAATTTTAGATGTTTAATTTGTGTTTTAGCTTTATTTTATTTAGACAAACCATGAAATAAATTTCAGCTTTCTATATTTATATTATAGACCATACTATTTATTAATATTTAGAAATGATGGTGTTTTGTTTAATTTAATTTTTAATGCTTTCACTTGCTTTGTCACTCAATTTTTAAATATTCTAGAATTTTTTTTTTAGTCTTTAAAATATTATTTTATTTTATATAGAATTTTATTCAATTTTCAGCGTTCTCAGCCAGTGTAATTTTTGTATTATTCATACATTTAAATTATAGACTATAGTATTTTTTAATATTTTAAAATGACTTTTATTTTGGAATATTTTAATTTTATATACTTTTCTGTGCTTTGCCACTATTTTTTTAATATTTCTATAAATTTGACACTTTTTCATTTTTATTATTCATGTTTTAGCTCTAGTTATTTTAGTTTTTGATCTAATATTTATGTTTTATGTACATTTAATTTCAGTTACCAAAAACAGTTTTAGTTAACAATAACATCTCTCATTAATATTTTAATATTGGAAAAAAAATCAGCATGAGCATTCTCTTGAACATCTGCTCCTTTTATGTTCTGTCCAAGAAAGTCACGGGTTTGCAATCAGGATCAACCGATATGTATATGTTCTGATATTTTCAACATATATATGAGTGGTGTTAAAATGAAAATTAATGTCAAAATTAAGAATAACAAGGGCTTTGACAAAAACTTTAAATGCTTTTTGAATATTTCATCAGCAAATCGGTTTCGAAAATGACCGATAACCATAAAATATGCTTAATATCGGTGCCGATAATTGGTCGACCGCTAGTTTGGAATGACATTAGAGTGATTAAATGATGACAGATTGTTCATTTTGGGGTGAACTGTCCCTTTAAGGTGTTTGTGTGAGGGGCAGTTTGGCACTGTGGCCTGAAATGTCTCATGTGGCTGACACTGCTAAGGCCATGTGCCTGAACTCTGTTGCATTTGAGAGGGGAGGATATGTACATAAACACACACACACACACACACACACACACACACACACACACACACACACACACACACACACACACACACAATAGTCTCATGCCGAAGAGAAAGCAGAGAACGGGTGGGTTGAATGCTTATCACAATCAGACACATGGACAGTGTGTGTGTGTGTGTGTGTGTTTGTCAGACCTTCGCTGGTGTCAGTGCTGATCCTCTTCTACAGCCCTGCTCTCCTCCAGCCAGCCAGCGCTCAAAAACAAACATGTTTTGGAAACAGCTCTCTTTGGCTCGCCATTGGCTGCCAGCGAGACTGATCGGGTCTGACTGGTTCCTTAACACTTCAGTATGATCTGATCCTGAGAGACGCCCCTGCTCATGTATGTTTTAATGTGTGTTTGTTAATGTGTGCCTGGGAATCTCAGAAGGCTGCGTC
The DNA here is from genome assembly GCF_049309525.1 of Garra rufa. NCBI lineage: Eukaryota > Metazoa > Chordata > Actinopteri > Cypriniformes > Cyprinidae > Garra > Garra rufa. The sequence continues at coordinate 36,568,761 of NC_133371.1, forward strand.
CTCATGTGTTTGCTCAAGCGTGAAACAAATGACAGAGCCATCATAGATGTACATATTAGCGTAATGGATTCCACAGCACTACAGGGACTCCCAAAATAATGTATGCAAAGAGCCACACGAGGAAGATGTGACACACAACATTACATTTTGTATTCCTTATATATTTTCAACAGTGAAACATGGGTTTCCGAGTCGACTAATTGGGTTTTAAAGGGGAATGCTAATGAGTCTTAAGTTTGTAGGTAGAGCATGTTGTTGATGACTTTTTAGAAGTTGAATCACATGACAGTAATGAAGTTTTGAGTTAGAGAAGGTTTGGTCACAAATGTCTTGAATCTAGAAATTTTCTTTTCCAGGTCATAACCCTTATCATTGGTGATTCTTCATGGGTAGCTACTTTCAGCTAGTAGATTTACACTTTGAAAAAATAATTACAAAAAAATAAAAATAAAAAACCTTTTTAAAATCATTTCATTTTTGGATTATTTGGTAAAAGTGCATTCATGAATTGTACTGATTTTAATACTTAAAAAAAGACTGGGGGAAAAGCCCATAACAAAGAAAGTCTATAATTCTCTTAAAAATTTCTGAAAAATAATTATGAGATGCAGTTAAAAAAGTATTTGTAATATAATTCCAGGGATATGAAATTCCGGTTCCCATAAAAAAATAAATAAAAATAAACATAACAAAATTCCTGGACTGAAGAGTTCACTTTAAAAAAAAAAAAAAAAGAATAAATAATTCCAAGACCGAAAAGTTCCGATAAAATCAAATTCCAAGATTGAAAAGCTCCCATAAAGGAAAAAAAAAGTTTAATTAAATTTAATAAAATTTAATAAATTAGAAAAAAAACCAAAATAATTTAATAAATTAAATAAAATAAAAAATAAGATTCCAGGACTGAAAAGTTTAAATTAAATTAAATTAAATTAAATTACGGGACCGAAAAGTTTCCTTAATAAAAGAAAAGAACAGAAAAGAAAATTCCAACTGGAAAGTTTCCACAAAAAAAAATTAATTATAAAAATAAAAATAAATAAATAAATATATAAGTAAATAATTAAATTAAATTAAATTCCAGGACTGAAAATGAAATGAAATGAAATTACGGGACTGAAAAGTTCCTTTAAAATAAAATGAATTAAAAGGACCGAAAAGTTCCTTTAAACTGAAATAAAATAAAACTAATTCCATGACTGAAAATTGCACAAATCTACGCATATTTATTCAGCTCTATTGAAGGTAATTAAAGAAAAACATGTAAAAGCCATTAAAATCCTCTAGCTTTTATCATTTAATTTGTCTTCATATAAAGGTCATAAAGGGAATAAAAAATTACAGCCCATATAAACTAATTCATCATCTTAAAGCCAAAACCAATTAATGGGCCTAGACGGACTCTGATGGAGTCACGGATTACATTATTTTAAAACTTATTGTTGTGCACTGTGTGTGTATGTGTGTGTGTGTACTTGTTCCTGTTCTGTTCTTTTGTTCTGTCCAGGCCTGTAATTTCATTCTTGCTTCCCCAGAAAATGTCAGGCCATTCGGTAATCAGATTACTCATAGTTGATGGCTTTTGCTGAGGTATTAATATGTTGTATATGTTGTTCACTTATCACTAGCGTCAGTAGCTGGCAAGACTCCAGGCTTTGCCTATGGAGCTCTCAGCACCACTGGTCTACACAACATCAGTTGTGACTCAAAGTCAACATGAAACTGTGTTTACAAACCATTTAACCTCTGTGAAGTGATGTATGATGAATGAATATCAGGAATTGATTGGATTGTAAGTTCTTCTTTCAGACGTATACAGTTGGAGTTATATTAAAAATTGTTCTGGCTCTTCCAAGCTTAGTAATGGCAGTGAATGGCTGTTGAGATTTTGAAGTCCAATAAAGTGCATCTGTTCATCATAAAAAGCACTCCACATGGCTTCGGAGGGTTAATTAAGGCCTTCTGAAGTGAATCAATGTGTTTGTGTGAAAACAATATCCATATTTAAAACTTTATAAACCGTAATCTCTAGCTTCTGCTAAATGTTGTACGTGTGTTCAACATCCTGCTTCTGAAAGGCAGTACTAAATGAGAAAAAAAATAAAAAATATATATATACACAAAATAAGAAAAATCTTTATTCTGTTGCTCAATGCATGGTTTCTCCAGCATCAGTGAGTGTTTGAACCTTCTGTAATAGTTGCGTATAAATCCCTCAGTTGTCCTCAGTGTGAAAATATGGATCTCAAAATCATACAGTCATTGTTTGAAAGGGTTCAAATAAACACAAATGCTGAAAAACCAAAGAATTTGTGGGTCAGCAGGCAGTTTAACTGTTCAGGAAAAAAACACACTTGTGAATCATTCAACAACAACAACACAGTATTAAGAATCAAGCATACTGTGTGTAAACTTTTGAACAGGGTCATTTTTATAAGTTCAACTATCATTTTCTCTTGTGGACTTTATGTAAACATCTTTTATCTGAAATATCTTCTTGAGGTCAGTACTAAATAAAAAAATAACATGCATTTTGTATGATCCCTCTTATTTTGCTAAAATAATTAACATTTTGCAGATTCTGCAAGGTGTATGTAAACTTTTGAGGATGAGTAAATCATAGGGTAATTTTCATTTTTGGCAGAACTATCCTTTTAATATTTCTATATGTTCTGTAAATGGCCCCATTATGATTGTCACAGTTCAATAAGGTGAGCCAAGTTGATGACTCTGAATAAATAGTTTTGGATCTTTATAGTCTGCACAGTCTGGAGAATTATTTTGTCATTATGTAATCCTGTTTTCCATGATATGTTCCCTTCGTTTTAGTCCCTTAGTTCTTCCCATCATTCCATACAAGTTTGTGCCATAAGGGTTATAAAGGTCGACCCCCCCCCACACACACACACACATACACAGACTTTCTCCCCGGACTATGATGTATTTGCAGGAAGAACAAGTCATAATGTATCCTGAAGAGCTGGCCTGTGAGGACTTTGGCTTATTAGCCTTGTCTGTTTATCTCTGGTATTCTCCAGAACCGTCATTTGTGTAAAGATTATACTTGACGGAAAACACAAACTGAACCGGCGAATGACAGATGTTCGGAATTCCAGAAAAACACTACAGTGATGCTAAAGAGGAGGAAATGCTTTCATGAACTGCTGCATTCTGTTTAAGGAACACACAATGCTACTATATATGTACTTTGATAACGCTTGAATTCAAAATCAGCTTCTTTGTTAATTTCGAGGTCGCTTTTAACTTGTTTTGTGGTTAAGAACAGTTGTTTTGTCAGGGTAGAGAATCACTTTAGTCATCGGGGCGCCACATTTATCCGCCACGACTGCAGGATGTGCTCTGCATGTGTGTGTGTGTGTGTGTGTGTGTGTGTGTGTGTGTGTTGTCTGCGCTCGGTGTGTGAATCGTGTTTGCCTGGCTTGGCTCTGTGGTTAGATTCTGGCATGTTGCTCAGGTCTTGTTCTTTTGAAGTACCAACAGTGCAGCAAAAACCTGCAAAACATACTTTCGCAAGTGCCCCGGCACACACACACACACACACACACACACACACACACACACACACACACACACACACGTCGCGACAGACACTGAAATAACTCATGGTTTATTATTGTTCCTCAGAGATTCCAATCAAGAGTGCCAAATGAAATAAAACAAACCTTTAATCAACATAATTAAAGCATGATAAATTCACCTTGTGACTGTTTTATTAGCGGTGTTGGCGAATGCTCGTGGGAGGCTGCAGGAGTGTATCGATACTGTGGTACTGTAATAGTCTGATAACAGGGCTGTACAAGTTGCTTCTTATCAGGTGCTTGTTCTTAAACAGCCGTCGTCTTCGTTTTAATGCTCTCGAAGTGGAGACAGAGATAGTCAGCTGGTCCTGAAGCATTGAAGTGGCTACTGTGAGCTCCCTATGCTTCAAAAGGGGCACTGTTTTTGAGCCTGATGATGATGATAATATTGTGGGGAGTCTCATTATTATTGTGGTATTCATGGTATTCTATGATTGATTATTTTATTATGTAATTTTTATTCTATTTATTATATATTTTTTTGTGTTTTTTTACTCTCTATATTTATTATGTATTATTATTCCTAGTTGTAGCAACAGTGTTTTAATTTTTTATTATTATTATTATTGACTATTTTTTATTCTATTTATTATATATAATTTAACGTTATTATTATTATTATTATTATTATTATTATTATTAGTGGTAGTAGTAACATCAGTAGTATTTTACTTCATTATTAATTATCTTTTTTAATTCTATTTATTATATATTATTTGATGTAATTATTTATCATCTTATTGATTTATTTTACTTTTAATATTTATTGGTAGTAGCAGTAACAGCAGTAGTATTTTACTTCATTATTAACAATATTTTTTATTATATTTGATCTATATTAATTAATGTAATTATCATTTTATTTATTTTACTTTTAAATATTTATTTACTTTAGTAGCAGCAGCAGTAGTATTTTAATGTTTTATTGTTTGTTTATTTATTTATTTATTTATAATATTACAACCTGTTATGTGTCACTGATTAGTAGTAGTAGTAATATTAGTAGGAGAATTATTTAATTTGTTTTTATTTTATTATTGGTATTATTTAATTGTTTTATTGCTGTAGCTTTATTTAATGTATTATTACTATTATTTTATTTTTTGTTATTTTTACTCACTGTTGAAGACGACTCTATTTTTATTATTATTGGTAGTAGTATTAATGTAGTATATTTTTTGTTTATTGTTCTATTTATACTTTCATTAATTTTTATTTATTACTTAACTTTTGTTAACGGTTCTGTTTTACTGCTGTTATTATTATTATTATTAGTAGTAGTAGTAGTATTTTAATTTATTTTATTTAATATTAATATTAAAATGTATTTATATTTATCATTTTATTTATTATTTTCTAGCTGTTATGTTACTATTGTTAGTAGTAGAATTTGAATTCCTTATTTTATTATAGATTTTCATTCATTAAGATTTTTTTTTAATTAACTTGTGACTTTTTTACTGGCTATTAACTGTTATTTATTATTACCTTTTAATGCTTTACAGGCCAAATCTACATCTAAATATAAACTTGTTAATTTTAAAGAACTGTGTGAAATGGGGGGTTCCCCTAAGGTTTCTCTGAAAGCACATTCGGTAAACGCAGTTATCTCACACACTCCCATGATCCTCTTTCCGTAAGTCATCTATAGCCCCTTTTAAACATACAGCTTCCTCTATTCTCACGCATGGACTTGATAAGCAGTCACTAACAGGCTGGTTGGAGAGGTCATAAAGCCTGTGTGTGACAGTGTGTGTTGTTTGTCTGTGTTTCTCTGAGGCCGGCAGAACACATGTCAATGGCTTTAGCTGCTCTCAGGCCCAGCTGCTCTGTCCCCTCTTCTCACTAACACCTCATTGACTACACATCACACAAACACCCCTTAATGGGTCACGTTAGGATGGACTATGCACGTCTACATCCATGTTACCGCTTCATTCTGTGCCATTCATATCCATCTCATCCAGAGGAATGTTTTATTGCTCAGAGGTTGCTCTTTCATAGCTCAGGATTCCTACTGGAGGGCTCAGATGTGTCTTCAAAAATTTCTTGGAAACATACAGCAGGAGTATAGCACTTTAAAACTAAGAATTTCCATAGAAATATGAAATTGGTATCAGATCATTTATAATTTGAAGACAGTTGGAGATGTTGAGATCTTTATGGAAGCTTTTGACCATCACAGGGTTAAAAAATGCAGTTGTGACTTTTTGTCTTGTAATATATTTGTTATCTCAAAATTCAGACTTTTTGTTTTCAGAATTGAGAAAGTAAGTGAAAATTCTGAGTATATATCCCATATTTCTGATTACGTTTTGAATTTCTAAGTTTACATTTAGCAATTTTGACTAAAAGTCAAAATTGTCAGAAAAAAGTTCCAATTAGTTCCTTTTTTTTAATTAAAAATGATCATTTTTGAAAAAAAGTCAAAATTGTGAGATAAAATCAATTTGGTTTAGAAAATGGCCAATACCGATAACTATAAAAATGATAAAATATTGTTGTCGATAATCGGTCGACCCCTAGAAAGAAAGCCAGAATACTGACACTATATCTTGCAATTCAGGATTTTTTTTCTCAAAATTCTGAGGAAAATGTCGGAATTGCAAGATTTATACATGCAAATAAAAACTAGAGGACAACTAATATGTGTTTTTTTTACGGCCTATGTTGATACCAATTATTACAGATCAAGTAGACCGATGATCGATATTTTGAACCGATATGTATATATATATATATATATATATATGCATGTATATATATCTGGTGTAATATTGAAAATGAAGGTCAAAATTATTAATAACAAGGGCTCTGACAAAAGCTATCTTTACATGCTTTTAAATTATTTCAACAGCAAATTTGTTTTGAGAATGAGCAATACCTATAACCATAAAAATGCTTAATATCAGGATCGATAATCGGTTAGATCCCTAGAAATTAAGCAAGAATATTGAGACTATCACAATTCATGATTTTTACCAACAGAATTGTTAGATAGTTGTCAGAATTGCAAGATTTAAACTCAAAATTGCAAGAAGTAAAATTGGAGTTGTCATAGTCAAAATATTTTGCAATTTAGACTTTTTTTTCCCTCAGAAATGTGAAAAAAAAAAAAAACATGTTGGAATTGGAATATTTAAACAAATATTTGTGAGATGTAAACTTAGAATTTTGAGGAAGAGAAAGGCAGATGATGATACCAATTATTACAGATCAAGTAGACCGATAACTGATATTTTCAACTGATATACATGTCTGGTGTAAAAATGAAAATGAATGTCAATATTAAGAACAACAAGGGCTCTGACAAAAACTTTCTTTAAATGATTTTAAAGAATTAAATCAGCAAATCGTTTTTTTGAAAATGACAGATACCGATAATCATTAAAAAATGCTTAATATTGGCGCTGATAATCATTCGACCCAGAAAAAGAAAGCCAGAATACTGAGAGTATATCTCGCAATTCAGGCTTCTTTTTTTCAAAATTGTGAGAATTTTTTACAATTGTGAGATTCAAACTCAAAATTGCAAGATAGGGGTCAACCGATATGTGTTTTTTTTTTTTTGGAGCCAGTGCCGATACCACTTATTAAAGATCACGTAGACCGCTACTATTTTAAACCAATATACAGTATATGTCTGGTGTAAAAATGAAAATGAATGTCAAAATGAAAAATAACATGGGCTGTGACAAAACCTTCTTTAAATGCTTTTAAAAACCACTCGGTTTTGAAAATTGCTGATACCGTTAACCATAAAAATGCTTAATATCGACACAGATAAACGGTCAACCCCAAAAAGAAAGCAAGAAATCTGAGGCTGTATCTCGCAATTTAGGCTTTTCCCCTCAGAATTGTGAGAAAAAATGTCAGAATTGTGAGATTTAAATTTAGAATTGCAAAATGTAAAATCAAAGTTTACTTTTCGCAATTTACAGTTGACATTTCACAATTCTTACTAAAAAAATCTAAATGTTCAGATAAAAATGTGCAATTACCTTTGTTTATTCCATGGCAGAAACAGGCTTTCACAGATCTCTTCTGAAACTATAGGAGCATAAGCATAAGATATAGCAAAAAGTCTCTGTTTGGTTTAAGTTTAGTCTCAGTGCTATCTTTAAGAGCTCAGAATTGTGATTTTGTTTCCAAATGGGCAGGTTTCTGCCAGGTGTGAGCGAGCAGCTTGCAATCGCATGCACATATGCATGTGATTCACGAACACCGTAATAGCGCTCGGCTAGTCAAACATTAGAGCTAAGTGGTAATGCTTTATTTATGTTGTGCTCGTGTGCGTCTGTAGCTGCCTCTCTGTTTCGTTTCCATAAATAGGTTTGGATGTGATCGCTAAATGAGGACTGGGTGGTCAATATCCCGCAGCATCCGCTGTCTGTGTGAGCGTCTCTCTGTGTCTGCCTCTCTCTCTGGAGGTCTTGTGGTTTGAGGAGATGTGCAAGACCAGTGAGCTCCACATGCAAACCAGTGAACACATCCAGACTGAGAAATAAACAGCCTATGAAATGCTCCTGTGAGCAGTGCGTCTCGTTTCCTGCTGGCACTCTTCCTATCTCCACACACTGCACGAAATGTGTGCTCCCAGCCTCTCAGAGCTCTCTGAAGTGCGCTGGCCCTGCACTGCTCTGGAGGTGAGAGATACACCGTGTCATTAATAGAGACAATAGCCAGAAGTTTCCTGCTTTTGCTCTCCGTGGAACTATACAGGGCTATAGACAAGACTGAGAGAGAAGGGGGTGGATGCTAGTTAGGTTTGAACGTAAGGAGATTTTTAGGGGTTCAAGCACGTAGAGCTGAAACCCTATTGTTATTGTTAAAATGGTCAAGGATCAGCAATCTCCACATAAAATTGATCGTGCAGACTAAACCGTAAGTCGTAGTCAGGCAAAATTTTCACAATACCGCATTTCAACTTCGCCTCTAGAAATACTGCTGTCAAATTGTTTGTTAAATGATTGAGAAGATATGAAAAAAGTACATATACATATACGTTTAGAAAAGGGGCCTGTTCTAATTCACTCAAAATCCTATAAAACCTAAAGGAAAACTCAAAACCTATATACAGGCACTTTAACAGACATAACCATTAAAAAAACATAATATTTATATGCTAAATTACCTGGATTTTTCTTTTTTCATATGTACTTGAAAGCCTTAAAGTACTTGTAATCGCTATATTTTTATTATTGTTATTATTTTTATTTTATTGTTATACCAATTTAAAATATGACTTAAAAAGTATTATTTTATTTAGATAAATTTGACCATTTATTATATATAATATTGTCAATAATTAATATTTAAATTAATACATTAAAGATTAATTAAACTGTTTGTTCAAATTAAAATAATAATGTAAATTAATAATTATTTGAATAGGTAATTTTAACTGAATACGTATGTACTAAAATCTAAATCAAATATTGAGCTTTGCCTTGTACCTCATTAAAGCCTTTGTTTAAAATAATGTTTTATTTAATTAATAAAATAGTCAAAAAAGGCATACTATTAGTAATTCGAATTATGATTTTTGCATGGTGTTATATTTGCGTATAATAGTATTTATTAATACTATTATTAGTTTTTTTTCTGTTTAGTTTAATTTATTAATATAGTCAATTTCAGTTTAGTTTAATACACACACACACACACACATACATATTAAATACACCCAATTTGTCTTTGATTATTTCTTTGATTATTTTTCTTAATTTATGTACATTTGTTTTTTTACATTGTCTGCTTTCTGCACATCTCAATATGAGTATACAATTATTTTTCGTGTCAGAAAAGCACATGCGCGCACGCACACACATACAAAGACAGCTTCTGAGGAAAGGAGAGCAAAAGAAGAAGTGATGTGCAGAGGGAGGTCAGGGGAGAGTCTGTTTGATTGCGAGAGTGTCGGGAGACGGCAGAAGGGATAGAGTGGCAAAATAAATGTAGGACTGGAGAGCTGGAAAAGATCAGTCCAGACCTGGAGAAACAAGATACCAGGAGAGCTAACAAATGACTAGATCTCACGGAAAGGCAGGTAGTACAGGACTTGAAAGGAAGAAACAAGTAAAAACAATGTTTTTTTTTTGTTTTGTTTTTTTTTCAAAGAGAAAATCTCATAGGCTTCCTGTGCTTCCTCCCCCCTGATGGTATGCTACAGTGGGCATCTCTCGGAGCCACAGGGGATAATGCTTTGTCTAGACAAGCGGAGGTCAATTCATTAACCACTGATTTCTTCCCTGGACAATTTTCCCAAATGCCTCTGTCCTGGAACATGCAGAGGAGACAAAGCAAACCTCTGCAGGACACGGTTCTTTGTTTGCGTTTAACCCTTTAGCCTGTGATATATGTTTATACAAATTTCCACCGCATATTTCCAAAGAGTAAACAAGCTTTAAAGTTTGAACTCTGATCTTCTCGTTGCTTAAAAAAAGTAGATTATCCAACCTTGGAGAAAATGGAGTAATAGCTCATCCTGTAATAAACTGACCATTAGCATTTCAACACGTTGCTTGTATAGGGCAGATGAATAGCTCTTTGGTATGCTCTGTGGCAGTGCATTAAACCGGGCCGCTCTGCGAGAGGTATGCTGAAAGCTGGCTGGCACGACAGAAAAGCATTCCAGCATTGTAAATATGAAACAATGGAGCAGACTGGTTGTGTTCTCACTGCAGGGTTCAGAAATTCAAGTGAACGTGACCCGTTGAGGCTCTGAGGTTTTTCTATGATATCAGTACATAAACATGGTTCTCAGGGTGGTCCTGGACTCTTGGCTGTAAAGGCTTGGACCGCTCTTACACTGAACAGCTGCAGAGTTCCTGAGCTTGAATGGGAATGAATGCATTGTTGTTTGAAGATAGCATTCTGACCATTTGAACTCTCTGTAAATTCAATTACCGCAGAGTGAGTTTGCTTAACAGAACGTCTCTGTTCAAAACAGGGCTGTGCGAAATTCACAATTAAAGAATTGGCTCTCTTTCAATTATTGTATAGAAATACATAAACTAAATGCATCTAAATTATTTTTTAATCATTCGATCTAGCGCTCTATCATTCTGTCTATCCATCTTTCTATCTATCTATTCCATCGTTCTATCTATTGTTGTCTATCGTTCTGTCTATCGCTTTATCGCTGTCTATACATCGTTCTATCGTTCTAAGATTCTGTCGTTCTATCTATCCATCGTTCTATCGTTCTATCTATCCGTCGTTCTGTCTATCATTCAAAGATTATGTCGTTCTATCTATCCATCGTTCTATCGTTCTAAGATTCTATCGTTCTATCTATCCGTCGTTCTGTCTATTGTTCTAAGATTCTATCATTCTATCTATCCATCGTTCTGTCTATCGTTCTAAGATTCTATCGTTCTATCTATCCATCTTTCTGTCTATTGTTCTAAGATTCTATCGTTCTATCTATCCATCGTTCTGTCTATCATTCAAAGATTATGTCGTTCTGTCTATCGTTCTAAGATTCTATCGTTCTATCTATCCGTCGTTCTGTCTATTGTTCTAAGATTCTATCATTCTATCTATCCATCGTTCTGTCTATCGTTCTAAGATTCTATCGTTCTATCTATCCATCTTTCTGTCTGTTGTTCTAAGATTCTATCGTTCTATCTATCCATCTTTCTGTCTATTGTTCTAAGATTCTATCGTTCTATCCATCGTTCTATCTATTGTTCTAAGATTCTATCGTTCTATCTATCCGTCGTTCTGTCTATTGTTCTAAGATTCTATCATTCTATCTATCCATCGTTCTGTCTATCGTTCTAAGATTCTATCGTTCTATCTATCCATCGTTCTGTCTATTGTTGTAAGATTCTATCGTTCTATCTATCCGTCGTTCTGTCTATTGTTCTAAGATTCTATCATTCTATCTATCCATCGTTCTGTCTATTGTTCTAAGATTCTATCGTTCTATCTATCCATCGTTCTGTCTATCATTCAAAGATTATGTCGTTCTGTCTATCGTTCTAAGATTCTATCGTTCTATCTATCCGTCGTTCTGTCTATTGTTCTAAGATTCTATCATTCTATCTATCCATCTTTCTGTCTATTGTTCTAAGATTCTATCGTTCTATCCATCGTTCTATCTATTGTTCTAAGATTCTATCGTTCTATCTATCCGTCGTTCTGTCTATTGTTCTAAGATTCTATCATTCTATCTATCCATCGTTCTGTCTATCGTTCTAAGATTCTATCGTTCTATCTATCCATCGTTCTGTCTATTGTTGTAAGATTCTATCGTTCTATCTATCCGTCGTTCTGTCTATTGTTCTAAGATTCTATCATTCTATCTATCCATCGTTCTGTCTATCGTTCTAAGATTCTATCGTTCTATCTATCCATCTTTCTATCTATTGTTCTAAGATTCTATCGTTCTATCCATCGTTCTATCTATTGTTCTAAGATTCTATCGTTCTATCTATCCGTCGTTTTGTCTATTGTTCTAAGATTCTATCATTCTATCTATCCATCGTTCTGTCTATCGTTCTAAGATTCTATCGTTCTATCTATCCATCGTTCTGTCTATTGTTGTAAGATTCTATCGTTCTATCTATCCGTCGTTCTGTCTATTGTTCTAAGATTCTATCATTCTATCTATCCATCGTTCTGTCTATCGTTCTAAGATTCTATCGTTCTATCTATCCATCTTTCTGTCTATTGTTCTAAGATTCTATCGTTCTATCTATCCATCGTTCTGTCTATCATTCAAAGATTATGTCGTTCTGTCTATCGTTCTAAGATTCTATCGTTCTATCTATCCGTCGTTCTGTCTATTGTTCTAAGATTCTATCATTCTATCTATCCATCGTTCTGTCTATCGTTCTAAGATTCTATCGTTCTATCTATCCATCTTTCTGTCTGTTGTTCTAAGATTCTATCGTTCTATCTATCCATCTTTCTGTCTATTGTTCTAAGATTCTATCGTTCTATCCATCGTTCTATCTATTGTTCTAAGATTCTATCGTTCTATCTATCCGTCGTTCTGTCTATTGTTCTAAGATTCTATCATTCTATCTATCCATCGTTCTGTCTATCGTTCTAAGATTCTATCGTTCTATCTATCCATCGTTCTGTCTATTGTTGTAAGATTCTATCGTTCTATCTATCCGTCGTTCTGTCTATCGTTCTAAGATTCTATCGTTCTATCTATCCATCTTTCTGTCTATTGTTCTAAGATTCTATCGTTCTATCTATCCATCTTTCTGTCTATTGTTCTAAGATTCTATCGTTCTATCTATCCGTCATTCTGTCTATTGTTCTAAGATTCTATCATTCTATCTATCCATCGTTCTGTCTATCGTTCTAAGATTCTATCATTCTATCTATCCATCTTTCTGTCTATTGTTCTAAGATTCTATCGTTCTATCTATCCGTCGTTCTGTCTATTGTTCTAAGATTCTATCATTCTATCTATCCATCGTTCTGTCTATCGTTCTAAGATTCTATCGTTCTATCCATCGTTCTATCTATTGTTCTAAGATTCTATCGTTCTATCCATCGTTCTGTCTATTGTTCTAAGATTCTATCGTTCTATCTATCCGTCGTTCTGTCTATTGTTCTAAGATTCTATCATTCTATCTATCCATCATTCTGTCTATCGTTCTAAGATTCTATCGTTCTATCTATCCATCGTTCTGTCTATTGTTGTAAGATTCTATCGTTCTATCTATCCGTCGTTCTGTCTATTGTTCTAAGATTCTATCATTCTATCTATCCATCGTTCTGTCTATCGTTCTAAGATTCTATCATTCTAACTATCCATCGTTCTGTCTATCGTTCTAAGATTATATCGTTCTGTCTATCATTCTAACAATCTATCTATCTATCTATCTATCTATCTATCGCTCTATCGCTCTGATTCTATCATTCTGTCAATTGTTCTGTCTATCATGTTATTCTAACATTTTATCTATTTATCTGATTCTATCGTTTTTTATCGTTCTATCATTCAGTCTTTCATTCTATCTATTGCTCTATGATTCTGTCATTCTGTTTATTGTTCTATGATTCTATTGTTCTGTCTATTCTATCTGTCTATCATCTGTCATTCTGTCTATCATTTTTTATCTATCTATGATTTTATTGTTCTGTCTATTCATTGTTCTATATATCGTTTTATCATCTATCTATCTTTCATCTATTGCTCTATGATATTGTTCTATCATCTGTTATTCTATCATTTTATCTATCTGATTCTATCATTTCATATCGTTCTATCTATCGTTCTATCTTTCTGTCTATTCTATCTGTCTATCATCTGTCATTCTGTCTATCATTTTATCTATCTATGATTCTATTGTTCCATCTATTCATTGTTCTGTATATCGTTTATCCATCCATCCATCCATCCATCCATCCATCCATCCATCCATCCATCCATCCATCCATCCATCCATCCATCCATCCATCCATCCATCCATCCATCCATCCATCCATCCATCCATCCATCCATCCATCCATCCATCCATCCATCCATCCATCCATCCATCCATCCATCCATCCATCCATCCATCCATCCATCCATCCATCCATCCATCCATCCATCCATCCATCCATCCATCCATCCATCCATCCATCCATCCATCCATCCATCCATCCATCCATCCATCCATCCATCCATCCATCCATCCATCCATCCATCCATCCATCCATCCATCCATCCATCCATCCATCCATCCATCCATCCATCCATCCATCCATCCATCCATCCATCCATCCATCCATCCATCCATCCATCCATCCATCCATCCATCCATCCATCCATCCATCCATCCATCCATCCATCCATCCATCCATCCATCCATCCATCCATCCATCCATCCATCCATCCATCCATCCATCCATCCATCCATCCATCCATCCATCCATCCATCCATCCATCCATCCATCCATCCATCCATCCATCCATCCATCCATCCATCCATCCATCGTTCTATCATAATCCATCCATCCATCCATCCATCCATCGTTCTATCATAATCCATCCATCAATCCATCCATCCATCCATCCATCCATCCATCCATCCATCCATCGTTCTATCATAATCCATCCATCCATCCATCCATCCATCGTTCTATCATAATCCATCCATCAATCCATCCATCCATCGTTCTATCATAATCCATCCATCCATCCATCCATCCATCCATCGTTCTATCATAATCCATCCATCCATCCATCCATCCATCCATCGTTCTATCATAATCCATCCATCCATCGTTCTGTTCTTTTGTTCTATTCAAACAATTGGCTTTTCTATTCGTTTCTATAGCCTTTTAAATGTTTTTTCCCCCCAACATTCAAGGTCTATCTTGACAAACTTATCTTTTACACTCAGATGAATTTTTATGAATTTCCATTCATTTTAATTTGACTTCTGCACATTGAAATTGCAATTCCTCATCCTGTCTGCAACCTTAATTCAAAGGCAGAAATTGATTGCAAACTTAAAAGCAATTCTCCCTTCGCTTCTAAACGGCACACAGCCCTGGTTTAAAGTCAAGTTAGGACATCAACGTCCAGGTCGGTTCCTGCCATGTGATGTGTTCTGAGTATAACATGTTGGTGAGACATAGTCTTTAAGACCGGATTGGATTAAAACGCCAAAAACAAACATAATAGAGCCATGATGAGTTTGATAGAGGGGTTGTTGCACAGTGGTAATCTGAACGTGTCAGCTGCCCGCGGGACTAGATTACCACTCATGTCTGACGCAAAGAATTCCAGGGATGTTCCATCTGATCAGCAGTTGCCGTGGGAGATTTATTACTTTCCAGGCTCCATCCCTACCTCTGACAAACACACGACTCACACACGGAGCCACTGACCATGTACAAATTATTTTTAGCGTAAAGACCTGGCAAAGAAAAGCGTAATCCAAGGAGTGACATCTGGCCTAGTATTTTATGGGATTAACATAGGGCCCTTGCTCCTAATAGCAATAGCGGATTTTCCTCATTACTTGCCCCATCAACAAATTGCCAGAAAGGTGCCATATAAAAGTTAAAATACTGTATATAATCTTGCACATGGGTTCTGTGGTTAATAGATTATGTATTTGGTATATTCGATATATTAAATGCAAAGATTATTGGATCTGCAGCGCAAGCTGGTTTGGTTAAAGCTATAGATGATGAATAGTGCATATGTAATATAGGTTAGAGAGGATTTATGGTTTAAAGGTTATGGATTGTATTGGATGTACAGTGAAAATGCAGTCAGCATCTTTAGACGCTTAATCAACTTTAAAGCTAAAGCCAGATGACTTTTTAAAACATTGTCAAATGTAAGAGGTGGAAAGAGAAAAGATTTTTAAAAAGTGATAGAAAATGGAGAAGCAGGAAGGTAACTTTGAAACCGTAGCTATCAGGAGTCATAACAATGATGAAGTGTTCATGTAAAGTTTCCTCTGTATGTTTCCTGTCTTGGGAATTTTGTTGCGTCAAGGAATTCCTCAAACCCAATGAGATTCATTATCTGCTTGTAAGATGAGACCACAAAGGAAAAAAGTAATTATTCTAATAGAGATTTATTTGGTATGGAAAGCATCACAGGAGATCCATTGTATATTTAATATCGTTGGTGGAGAGCGATAGTGATTATTCTAGAAGGCTCTGGTTGTGCTGTCGACCTCAATGTTTCTCTTCCTCATGTCATTCCAGACGCTTTTGCTGTTATTTTTTTCCATGGAACATAGAAGTTTTTACAATGACAGTTTATAGTAAACACTGCGGTTCAAAAAGGTCAAACAGCGTCATAAAAGAATCATAAAAGTAGTCGTCTGAAGCTATATGATACTGTAGCTCTGTGTGAGGAACAGTTTGAAATGTAAAGAGATAGTTCATCCAAAAATGAAAAATCTATCAGCATTTACTTATTAGACTTCATTGACTTATAGAATTTTTGTTCAACACTTAAAAAATCTTCAGAAATAGTCAGGTTTGGAACAACATAAATGAGTAAATGACACAACTTTAGTCATAACAACTGTTCCTTCAAGCTGTTATCTGCTGAAAATCTATATGCTCACAAATCTACTTTTATGATACTTTTATGGTGCTTTTTTTGTTCCTTTTAAAGCTTGATGGATATATTCACAATGAACTATATGGAAAAAAAGCTGCATGGCGATACTTCAAAATTATCTTTTGTTTTCCACTAGACATAATATAGGTTTTAAATGATATTTTCTAAATTACTAAAATTTTAGATATTTTTTAAAATGATATTAGTTGAACTAATTCTAAATATTATCCCCTGTCAATGCATCCACCCATGGATCTACATGTCAATCACTCAGGACTGAAGAGAACATTTGTCTCCAAGAGATCACAAAGAGTCTTGTATTCATATTGCAGGCAGATTATCATAATTGAGACGTTCTGCCACAGGAATGCAATAAAAAGAATCATGCATTACAGCAGCAGTTTAGGTGTGAACTGATGCATGTGTGGCGAGAAACACACACGGAAGGAGGCTTTTTATTTCCTAGTGCGCTAATTCAGGCCACTTTGGAAATTCTGTAAATAGTGCATTACGGCACGCACTGCATGTAATCCTCTCTGTACTGTAATCATTATTTTAGCACTACAAACAGTGCCGTTCGTGAGGGCTATTTCTGGACCGTTGTTTGCTTGGAGAAGCGTTGTCTGTTCTGAAGCACAGAGAGAGAGAGAGTTCCCAGAAGCCCAAATCCTGCTCAGTTCTGCTTATGTTGTGTTGTTTTGAGGATCTGAAGTTGAGATGTTATTCAGATGTTTCAGGTTCAAGCTTTTTTTTTTTTTAATTTCAAATGCCTCTGGAAAAGTGATGTGCATCTCCCTGAGGTAAACGTTGCAATGTGTTGCATCCATGGGCTGCATTTTTTCTTTTAGGAAATTGCAATCATTCTTTAAGACTCACGCAAATGGCCCTGGGTTTGACGTGGACTTTGTTTTTTTGGGTGGTCCTTAAGTAGCACATTGCTTTTATAGAAATCTTGGGGGGCCAATAAGGAATCTATGTATGTACATTAATATTGCATTTTGGGCCAGTTTACTTCAGATTTGCGCTGTGTATACAGTGGATAGTAGCTTTTTTATTTGAGAACGTCCCCAAAAGGAAGTTTCTGGAACTTCTGGAAACATTCTTTATCAAATTTGTCAAGGTTAGACCAAAAAATAAGAGAGATTTTCCAAGCCATGAACATTAATGGAAAAATACACAAACAGTTGAGGTCAAAAGTTTACATACACCTTGCAGAATCTGCAAAATGTTAATTAGTTTAGCAAAATAAGAGGGATCATACAAAATGCATGTAATTTTTATTTAGTACTGACCTAAATAAGATACTAAACATAAAATATGTTTACAGTCTACAAGAGAAAAAAATTGTTTAGTGATAGTTGTTCTTGAGTCCCTTGTTTGTACTGAACATTTAACCTGCCCACTGTTCTTCAGGTCCCACAAATTCTTTGGTTTGTTAGCATTTTTGTGCATTTGAACCCTTTCCAACAATGATTTAGAGATCATATTTTCACACTGAAGACAACTGAAGGACTCATATGCAACAATGACAGAAGGAAAAACGATGCATTAAGAGTCGGGGGGTAAAAACCTTTGAACAGAATGAAGATACATTTTTCTTAAGTATTAAATATATATTTTTCATTTAGTACTGAAGCTACAGAAGATACTTACATGTTTTCCAGAAGAAAAAAAAAGTTAAATTTACCCTGATCTTCAAATTCAAAAAGTTTTCACCCCCCATAAAAACAAGGGACTTATGAACAACTATCATTAAAAAAAACAAAAAAACAGTTGTGGATCATTCAGGTAACAACACAGTATTAAGCATCAAGGGTATGCAAACTTATGACTTTTGTCATTTTTATAATTTTAACATTTTCTCTTGTGGACTTTTATGTGAAATATCTTATTCAGGTCAGCACTAAATAAAAAATAGCATGCATTTTGTATGATCCCTCTTATTTTGCTAAATTAATTAACATTTTGCAGATTCTGCAAGGTTTACAGTATGTAACTTTTGACCTGAGCTGTATCAAGATTTTCTTCTCACCACGTAGATTTAGTTTATGTAGAAATATTCATAAATGTATAAGGTGAAATCAGTCCAGGTGTTGCCCCGAAGCTGACTCCATCAACTTAGTTTCATGTCTGAACACTGCTGAGCAGTCAAAGAGAAAGTGTGCGAGGTATTTGTACAGCGGCTATTTTATAAGTTAGCATCTGGACTCTGACTCTATTAAACTGGCCTGCCATGACCTGTAGGATTTTTATTTAAAGCTTATACTCGAGTTTCAGTCCAAGTTTCACATTCCCCCTCTCTCTCTCTTTTCCTCAGGTATGGCCTCGCAAGTGCAAGTCTTCTCCCCTCACACTCTCCAGTCAAGTGCCTTCTTTAGCGTGAAGAAACTGAAGGTGGAGCAGAGTTGCAACTGGGATATGACAGGGTACGGCACACACAGCAAGGTCTACAGTCAGAACAGCAAGCAGAGTGTCTCAGTCGCCCCAGTGGGCATCAACACCGCCAGTCTCCAGGTCTCCAACTCTTCCCTGTCCTACGAACAGGCCCTCCTCTTCCCGGCCGGCTCGGGGCATATCGTAGTGGCCTCGGCTAGCAGCACGTCTGGGGCGGCGGGTCAACTGTTGGGCAGCACCGGGAGCAGTGGAAGCGGCAGCGGAGGCCACAACCTGACGCGCCGCAGCACCGTCAGTCTGCTGGACACGTACCAGCGATGCGGGCTTAAGCGGAAAAGTGAGGAGCTGGACAACAACAACGGCAGCGGAAGCAGCGTGCACGTGGTCGAGGAGCAGAAACTGCCTGCACCCATGATCCAGAACAACGCGCAGAGCGGGGCCACCGTCGCAACGGCGACCGCCTCCACCACAGCGACGTCCAAGAACAGCGGCGCCAACAGTGAGGGCGACTACCAGCTCTTGCAGCACGAGGTGCTTTGCTCCATGACCAACACCTACGAGGTGCTGGAGTTCCTGGGTCGAGGGACGTTCGGGCAGGTGGTGAAGTGCTGGAAGCGTGGCACCAGCGAGATCGTGGCCATCAAGATCTTGAAGAACCACCCTTCGTATGCACGGCAGGGCCAGATCGAAGTGAGCATACTTGCGCGGCTGAGCACGGAGAGCGCGGACGACTACAACTTTGTTCGAGCGTACGAGTGCTTCCAGCACAAGAACCACACGTGCCTGGTCTTCGAGATGTTGGAGCAGAACCTGTACGACTTCCTCAAGCAGAACAAGTTCAGCCCGTTGCCGCTCAAGTACATCCGACCCATCCTGCAGCAGGTGGCCACTGCCCTCATGAAGCTCAAGAGCCTCGGACTGATCCACGCCGACTTGAAACCTGAGAACATCATGCTCGTAGACCCAGCCCGCCAACCCTACAGGGTCAAGGTCATTGACTTCGGCTCTGCTAGTCATGTCTCCAAAGCGGTGTGCTCTACCTACCTGCAGTCCAGATACTACAGGTAAGGCGCTGATGTTGTTATGCCCTTTAGTTTAGCCCCTGTTAGTTGTATAGAAGGTTACTCTGGCTTCCTCAAGATTGTATGTACTGTCTTAAATGACTAACTTCTGTTCATGCAGGTGTGTAGCATAAAATACATTTGTGGAGTAACATCTTGAAATTGTTCTTTGACCTGGATGTATTTTGCCCTACCTACATGATGACATTTTAATTAGTTCTTTTGGCTTGTTTTACTTAGTTGAGAAGCAACACTTATGTATTGTCACTTCTCAAGTATCTTGTTTCAAATTTGAGAAACAAGGCAAATACTCATTCCAGAATATAAGTTTCCTGATAATTTACTCACCCCATGTCATCCAAGATGTTCATGTCTTTCTTTCTTCAGTTGAAAAGTAATTAAGGTTTTTGAGGAAAACATTCCAGGATGTAGTGGACCTCAATAGGGATCAATGTGTTGAAGGTCCAAATTGCAGTTTCAATGCAGCTTCAAAGGGCTCTACATGATCCCAGCTAAGGAATAAGGGTCTTATCTAGTGAAACGATTGGTGCTTTTCTTTCGCAAGTTTATATACTTTTTAACCACGAATGCTCATCTTGCACTAGCTCGACACGGAAAGGTCATGCATGAGATGTTTTTTGCCCTACCCTACCTTTTTGAACGAAGTTCATGGACAAAGAACTAACCACGTGTGACCTTTCCAACATGATTACTTAAAGCCACGGACGCACATTGCAGATGTGCAAGATATATATATATATATATATATATATATATATATATATATATGTCTTGCACATCTGCAATGTGCGTCCGTGGCTTTAAGTAATCATGTTGGAAAGGTCACACACTGGACCACAAAACCAGTCATAAGGTTAAATTTTACAAAACTGAGATATATGCATCATATGAAAGCTCAATAAATAAGCTTTTGATGTATGGTTTGTTATGATAGGACAATATTTGGCCGAGATACATCTATTTGAAAATCTGGAATATAAGGGTGCAAAAAAATCTAAATACTGAGAAAATCACCTTTAAAGTTGTCCAAATTAAGTTCTTAACAATGCATATTACTAATCAAAAATTACATTTTGATAGGTTTACAGTAGGAATTTTACAAAAAATCTTAATGTAACATGATCTTTACTTAATTTCCTAATGATTTTTGACATAAAAGTAAAATCAATAATTTTGACCCATACAATGTATTTTTGGCTATTGCTACAAATATACCCCAGCGACTTAAGACTGGTTTTGTGGTCCAGGGTCACATATATGAAATATTTTCCTCAAAAACATTAATTTCATAGGAGTGAGTAAATTATCAGGAATTTTTTTTCTAAACTAATCCTTTAATAATGGGATTGCAGTGTAGGATGTACTTACAACAACTGTGAAAATAATTTACTCGGGCGTTGTTAAATAAGTAGTTTAACCCAGAAAACAACTTCTTTGGTATCTGTATTTCTCAGAGTGTCCCGTCTTGCAGTTTTCCACTATATTTATGTTTATCTAGTAAAATCTCATAGCTCCCATGGCCTTATGGGATACCAACCGAGTGTACTTGTAAAAGTTCTGAGTATTCAAACATCTTGGACGTGTTGCTGTTTGCATACTGTGTAGTAGGGAAGTGTACACATTTAGTTTTTTTCCCTTGGTGTTGTTGTGTATGTTAAAAATGCACAGAACTTCCTCAACACGTGCATTTAGAGCGAGTCATAAAACTCAATGGCTTGCTGAGAACCTGCTTCCTTATCTTATTTAATGTGATAAAACACATGTCGAGTTCTGCTTTGAAGATTAAAATAGTACTTTTACTGTGTTTTACAGCATGATATAGCTTCATGGTGGCAGCTATTTTTATTTTTTTTCCTGCTTTAGAGTTCCTAGTACAAAAAGCAATAAATTGTGCTTTTTAAAAAACAGCCTACAGAAATGCAGCATCAAGTTGACTGTAAACAGGGGGTCAGTTTCATTTCAGTTCACTTTCCCCCTCCCAACCCGAATCCAGCGCGCTCATCGCTACTTACTATCTCCCTAGGGATGAAGACATGGGGTCACCGTCAGTTCCCCGGCAATATTCCCTTTAATCCACACCAGAGCGCCAACATTAGAAACAGATGCCTCACTTGAAAGCTGCTTGTTTTTTGTTTTTTTTCCAGTCAACTCTTTCATTTACCTATAGCCGTGTTTGGGTTTCACGGGCCAGATTGGGTGTAGACTTAGACCTGGTTCACACAGAAGCTTGCTCTGTTGGGTTGCCTCGGGTAGGCTAGGTTAGGTTAGGTGTATGACCACACAGCCACCCCGAGAGAAATCAAACACAAGGGAATGAGTCAGTCCAAGTGCTGCCAGATGTGTTACGTTCAGGATGCCACCGGCATCGCTACTAAATGAGGGGAGATAGGCTATCGTTTGATTTTTTGCGAATGCTTTGAGGCTTGTAAAGCCTGAGTTGCAACCGGCCACTTGGTCATGTTTGGGAAATCGCTGAAGTGAGTGGAAAGTATCAACAAGTGTGCTGATGTAATCGGTTTGTATGTAGGGAATGATCAAAATAGACTGAAAATTGCTTGATTTTGGCTCAAGGTCACTGTAAATGAGTATTTAATTAATGTTCTGTCCCAGTTTGGTGGAGAAGATTTGCAGCAGGATGTACAAATAAATAATAAGTTCTTGCAAACTCTTAAAGGCACCATGATTATCCCTTGGACTGTCCATGTGCTTTAATTGAGTGTATGTCAGTATTTTGTACCTGAATTTAGATGAAGAAGCTGAGTTAAGTGCGAAAAGAGGTACAGGAGCTGCTGTTACTCTCAGTTTTGTGTCGTTTTTCTTGTGGGAGTCCACAAAGAAGAAGATCCCCTAATTCCCTCCCAGCTGGAACGAAGAAGGGGAAAAAGCTGACAATGAACAGAGTCACATCAGCCGTCAGCCTCAGAGAGACATCTGGAGAGAGAGCAAGAGAAAGAGAAAAAATAAGACGTAGCAAGCACTATTACTTTTGTGCATATTTAATGTTAGGGATTTGTTCAAATCCTTAAACCTATAATTTGGTGCATAACTCAGGCACTTGATATGCTTGAAATGTTATGATTTTTAAACGATTACACACTGCAAAAAATCCTGGTATTCATGCCTTATTTGTCAGTTAAATTAACAAATAAACAAATAAACAAAAAAAATAGATAAATGTACTTCAGAAGCACTTCATAACATACTAAGTTTTGATTTAGAAAATGTATTTAGTTTAAAGTGAAATCTGCCAGTGCAATAAGACAAGATACACTTGTATTTAAAAACCAGGCTGTGAAAACGAGTCTTAAAGGAGTTCACTTCCAGAACAACAATTTACAGCTAATTTACTCACCCCCTTGTCATTCAAGATGTGTCTGTCTTTCTTCAGTCAATAAGGAATTATGTTTTTTGAGGAAAACATTTCCGGATTTCTCTTCATATAGTGGACTTCAATGGTGCCTGTGAGTTTAAACTTCCAAAATGCAGTTTCAATGCAGCTTCAAAGGGCTCTAAACGATCCCAGCCGATGAATAAGGGTCTTATCTAGTCAAATGATTGGTCATTTTCTAGAAAAAAATTAAAATTGATATACTTTTTAACCTCAAATGCTTGTCTTGTCTAGCTCCATGTGAATTCTGTGTATTCTGGCTCGAGACAGTTAGGGTATGTCGAAAAACTCCCATCTCATTTTCTTCTTTGCACGTTTATTTTGTAAACACGGTACTTCTGCAGGACATTCATGTAGGACAATTTTGAGGTTGGAAAAGAAAATGACATGGGAGTTTTTCAACATACCCCAACTGTATTGAACTGGAATACATCAAGTACATGCAGAGCTAGACAAGCTGAGCATTCAAGGTTAAAAAGTATATAAATTATCAATTTGTTTAGAATACGACCGATCGTTTTGCTAGATAAGACCCTTCTTCCTCGACTCGGGATCATTTAGAGCTCTTTGAAGCTGCACTTAAAATGCATTTTGGAAGTTCAAACATAGAAGTCCACTATATGGAGAGAAATCCTTAAATGTTTTCCTCAAAAAAGAATTTCTTATCGACTTCTCGACATCTTGGATGACAAGGGGGTGAGTGAATTATCTGTACATTTTTGGTGTGGAAGTGAACTTCTCCTTTATTATCTTCTGCAGTGTTGCTTCTCAAATACATTTATCTTATTTTAAGGCTAATTATATATTTGACTGGAAAAGCATGTTTCAAAAGACTAATTAAAAACTCATTAACTCAATTTTTGCACAACATGCAGAAATACAACTTCAAATTTACATTGTTTACTTGCACAACTTGGCCACTTCTTTAATGTACAACTGCATAGCAATGCCCAAGCAGTTTCGTATCATAATGGTGATTTTTGCATTACCTTATGAATTTAGTTTAGGCATGTAATATGGTTGCAGATACATAGGTGATCTATATTTATCATTGCATCAATGTGTTGCATTTCTATGCTGAAAGCAACAAGATACCTCAATCAGACATCAGCCCACTGGCTCTCACCTCATTTTTCAGTAACAGGACACACACAGAAATGTAGCCAGCAGCGCCCCACCTGTAAAGGCCTCCCACAGAGTCCTATAGCCCTGGGAGAGGATCACACTGTTCTTGGAACGCTCTGACTGTTTAATACGGGCTTCTGCTGAAACGAGGGGCTTCTGTCTGTAGGGGAAATCTTATAATGGAAAAGGGAGAGAAGGATTGTGTTTTTTCTGAAAGGATCATCAGCAGATACTTTTCTAAATTGCTGCTGCTAGTGAATCTGCAGTGTGATGAGAATACAGTGTTGATCTTCTTTTGCACATCATTTCTGTATGTATGCTGTCAAAAATAGTCGCTGATGGGTTAAAGGTGAAGTGTGTGTGCATTTTTTTTTTTTTTTTTTGCATTTAAATACTCTCTCCTGTTTCAGTTTATAATCTCGGAGTAATAAGCATATACTATAGATTATAAATAAGCCATGTTAAGTTTTATTTCATGTGTACATACTGGCTTAGCAATGTCTGATTCATGATTCAGAGCTGAATTAGCGACCAAGAACCTTTTGAGCGAGATCTTTGTTTTGAACCGGTTAAACCATTTTCTAAAAAGACTGGTCTAGACTTAGTTAACTAGAAACCGACTTACTGATTTGAGAACAAATGATTAAAAAATGAAAAATATGTTTAATAATGGTGTCATTTTAGTGTTGTGTTATTATAATATTTCTTAATATTTAAACTAATACATTTTTTATTTAGTTATTCATTCAGTTTTCATTTTAATTTAAGATTAAGCATCAGTAATTTTGTCATTTAATTTTTTTTTGTTTACATTTCTGTTAAAATATTTTTTAAATATAAATATATTCGAATCATTCTTAGTTTTATTTTTATTGATTTAAGTACTTAAGCTTAATCTTATTTTATAAGCTTAGTTGCATATTTACTAAGCTTTCTTAGTAAAAATGCAATTCTTTTATATACATTTTTATTTTATTTTTAATAGTCTTAATAATAACACTCGTTTTAAGGCAAATTTTATTGTATTATATTATTATTATTATTATTATTATTATTATTATTTTATTTCAGTTACCAAAAGTTTAATTTTATTTTATAATGCTTTATTTTATTATTTTATTTTATTTCAATTACCCAAATTGTAATAGTCTTAATAATAACACTTATTCTAAGGCACGTTTGCCAAGTGTTTTTTTTTTTTTACTTTTATTCTTTTTTTATTTTAATTTAATTATTATATTTTTATTTCACTGCTATTCATTACTAATATTTTAATAGTCTTAATAATAACACTGGTTCCAAGGCAAATTGTATTTTATTTTATATTTTATTACTATTATTTTTTTTAAATGAATAAAATCAAAGTATTATTTTATTTTAATTACCAGAATTTTAATAATCTGAATAATAACATTGGTTTAAGCAAGTTTGCCAAGACAATTTTTTATATATACTTTTTTTTTTTTTTTTTTTTACTTTTTTCTTTATTTTATTTTATTTTATTTTATTTTATCTTATTTTATTTTATTTTATTTCACTACTATTCATTACAAAAATTTTAATAGTCTTAATAACATACTGGTTCCAAGGCAAATTGTATTGTATTTTATTTTATTACTATTATTTTTTTATTTTTTTATTTCAATGACCAAAATGTTAAGTCTTAATAATAACACTGGTTCTAAATAAAGCTGTTCATTGAAATGAACTTTTCAAAATGAATTATTTGCGGAAATGAAATGCTTTCTTTTTTTTAACACTTTTGACCCACGGCCAACCAATGGCGTAATCTGAGGGCAGTGACCTGTTTGTCCAACCAGTGGAAGATGGAGTGACTATCGGGACCTTTTTAAAAGGTCATTATTTTTGCAATTGCATTTGGTGATGCAGAAATGACACACTTCACCTTTAATGCATAACAAGGCCACAGACCTTTTTTAGAGAGGGAAAGAACAGTAATCACTTCAGCATCTCTCAATCTGTCTGGATTTATTACATCTGGACTGCTGATGAGAACGGCCGAATCAGAAGAGATTAAAACCAGCTTGTTCTACCATTAAACCTCATGAAAAACTTGAGAATTAAGCCTAACCCTTGCACCAAGGTTACCGAACGTTTCTGTCGAAGGCAGAGGGGCTTTCAGCAGAACTGTTATATAAAGACATGCTCGCTCATGCATCTTCCATTCTGTTCCCCGCAGTTATTTGTTTTGGCAGTGCTTTTAAATCTGAGGGACAATTACCCGCGACCTTCGATAGGACAGGATGCACAAAATGTTCCCTTTGCATATTTTTAACTAAAGCCCCCGTCAGCTCTCCCCTCCCCCCATCTTCGCTTCCTAAAAAGCTCCTCTTAAGATGCCATCAGCTGTAAAAGTGATTGTGGAAGGCAGGGAGGACTCTCAGCAGGAAATTTCCAAAGTCTCAGCAGCTTGCCTATGGCTTTGGTGTCATTCTCCAACTGCAAACGCCCCGTGAAAGCTTCCACAAACGGATGTCAGCACTGGCAACGCAGCCCCTATCAGCTGTTCTTCATATCTTTATTGCCGCTGCTCAACACAAACCCACAGTCTGTCGCTTCTGCTGCTATTTGATCCGTCGTAGTGTATTGGATTTAAGAGCTCGTTTTATGTAGATGTAGCAAGTTTTCATGTGATTTTATAGATTTTTAACGGGGGTGAAATGACAAGTAAACAAAGCAATCCTAATTAAGGTAAACATTAGAAAGGCAATTAGCTGCATACACATGGAAAAAGCAGACTATGTGACTCATATGCATTACATGTGTTGGATTAGACATTTACAGCCTTATTAAAGTAGTAAACAGCAATTTTACACAGCTTACGTGTGATCTTTGAGACTGTTTTATGTCTTATTAAAGTCAATGTGAACATTTCTTTTTCTTCCATTCTCATTTTTACAAAACGATATCGATTCTTATATATCAAGAATCGATTAGTTTAGCCTGTTTTCACTAATGAATGGAACATTACAGAGCGTCTCACATATAGTAAATCGCAATACGCTTTGTTTTTAGTTACTTTTGATGTGAAACAAAGTCTCAGATTTCAAATTCTGTGCGTTTTATTACAATACTCAAACAATAAATGCCGTTTTGGCGCTGTTTGGAGTGACAGATCGCTGTAGAGCCTCAGTTGGAAGCGGCAGCACCAAACGAACGTGAACGGATAATTTCTCTTCTGCTTTATATCAGTTTCATCGCGAAGTAAACGTGAATAAACGTTCAAAGGTATGTTAAAATAGAGTACAACTTACTGACATCCTGTATCCTGTTTCATGTAATCGCTCAATTAATGTTTCAACCACGGAAAGACGTCAGTATAACAGCTTGTAAACAAACAACAAGTGACTTAACGTCACATTTACCTCGGAAATAAATCGGTGAAAAACTTATCCAGCTAAAAAAGGAACTTTTGGAACTTTTTGGGATGAGCATTTTGCTAAATATATACAGCATATAACCTATATTTATTATCATTTTTACTGTTCTTCGATATTTAATCTATGTTTGAATAAATCTGTCAAGTTTTTATTACAGCCACTGTTTGAATGTTTATATTAAAAAAAAAAAAAAAACGAACTGGAGTAGAAATATCGTTATGTAATGGCCAAAAATATTAGAACACTATTTTCACCAGCTACAAAAAGGTTTTAAGTTAGTTATATCTTTTGCTGTAGTGTGTCAGTAGGAAATCTCAGATTACATTTCCAAACACAGATTTTGCTATTAATTGTAATAATCCAGTGAGATTTTTGTTTGCACAAGGAGTCTGACAACAGCAAGTGCTTCACACAGAGATCTGATCTCATCATCATCCAGTCTGTGTGGAATGTCATGAGGAAACAGAACAAACTGAGACAGACTAAATCCAGAAGAACTGTGGCAACATCTCCAAGAACCAAGATGCTTTAATAAACCTATCTGCAAAGCTAGAGTACTGTTAAAAGTTTTAGGCATTTGCTGTAAAATGAGGATGCTGTTATAAATAGATTTTCTATACCAGTTAACTTCTATTAACTAAATTAAGGCAAGATTTGGTGTGGCCATCCTTTGCTTTTAACACAGCCTTTGCCCTAGGTGCACTTGTACATACAGCAGTTATTCAGGTAGGTTGAAGCATCTTGGAGATATTGCCACAGACTCCAAATGTAAATCTCACTGGATTATTACTATTGAATGTTTGGAATGAATGAATGTTTGGAAGTGTAAACTGATCTTTCCGGCTGATACACTACAGCAAAAAATAGAAATAACTGATTTAAAACCATTGTTTAGCTGGTGAAAATACAGGAGTTCTAATAATCGTGATTCATACAAAGAGGGACCCGTTCAGTCTGTTGATAAATATAATATTCTTGATATTAAGTTGTTTCCGGGAGTCCTTAAATTGACTCTTCCCCATCCCAGTAGGATAATGCGGCCGCTCAGACTTGACAATGTTCAAATAAGTTCCGGTGGCCTGGCAACTTCTCCTGGTGCTCTCAATCTGGGCCACTAAATTTCTAATTTATTCTCAACATTTCGACTTTATTCTCAACATTTTGACTTTATTCTTAAAAATTTCGACTTTATTCTCAACAATTTGACTTTATTCTCAACATTTCGACTTTATTCTTGAAACATCTTGACTTTATTCTCGTAGTATTTCGAGTTTATTCTCATAATATTTTGAGTTTATTCTCGTAATATTTCGACTTTATTCTCGTAATATTTCCACTTTATTCTCGAAACATCTCGACTTTATTCTCGTAATTTAGACTTTAACCTCATAATTTAGACTTTAAACTCCTTATTTCAACTATATTGTCGTAATTTCAAATTTATTCTCGAAACCATTTAATCTTTATTCTCAAAACATTTAGACTTTATTCTCGAAACATCTCGACTTTATTCTCGTAATTTTAACTTTAACCTCATAATTTCGACTTTATTCTTGTAATTTCAAATTTATTCTCGAAACATTTCGACTTTATTCTTAAACAATTAAGACTTCATTCTTGTAGTATTTCGACTTTATCCTCATCATTTCGACTTTATTCTCGAAACATTTCCACTTTATTCTCAGAAAAATTCTGCTTTATTCTCAGAATTTCGACTTTATTCTCAACATTTTAACTTAATTCTTGAAAAATGTTGACTTCATTCTCGAAACATTTCGTCTTTTATTCTAAAGTTGATTCTAATTTTCAAAAGATTTAGACTTTATTCTTGTACTTTCGAGTTTATTGTTGTAATATTTAGCATTTATTCCCCTAATCTAGATTTTTTTTTTACGTAACGGTTTTAACATATAATCTATATTGAATCGAATCAGAATTAACTCAAATTGCAAGCTTATGAATCAAAATTGAATCAATTCGTGAAATTTGTGTCAAAACCCAGCCCTAACACTTAAAATGTAAAGAAAAAAACGGCTTTTGTTTGTATGGTGTTTGATGTTTGTTTATCCACCTTTTTCTTCCTGAAAAGGTGGACGTGGCCATTTGTAAATGTTATGGGTGGTTTTGGTTATGGTTTGGTTTGGTTATGGTTTTGCTGCTTGATATTGCAAATTGATGTGTCTTACCATTTTATTTTAATGTGTTATCTTAATGACGAACACTGGTTTGTAGTGCAAACTATTTGATCATTTACCGCATGTTGTTATTCCTCTCGTAATTTCTCTATAGAGGATAATAAACCGAAAGTCTCACCCATGTATAGAGGTGAATACTCTTCATGCTCATTAGTTTTGCCAAAACAGCATCTTAGATATATATTTGCACTCAGACGTCATTCCTTTGGTCTGACACTGTTCCTAATACTCTGTTTATTCAGGTTACGTCAGCTTAACACCCCTCAAACCTAGTTGCAGTGTGGGCTAGCTAATGATGTAATGGGTAAATCTGTCTAGCTTACTGAGGACCAGATAAAGCAGATTAAGTCCCGTCCCAGTAAGGCCTTATGTACCCCTTTTATCTTAAATGAAACAGGGATGTAGCCTATATCACGAATGGAATGTTTTCATTTAAGTATGAGGTTTATGTAAAATCGCCGCCGTCAGCTGAGTGTTACATGGCTGCGGTTGCAACGAGGAGAGCAGATGTGTAGCATATGCTGTCATATGTGCAGCCCGTCTCTTTCGTTCTCGTTCTCCATCCACAACATCCCGCCCAAGCCCTATCTGTCGTCAGTTCTCAGCACTTTGAGGACCCTGCTGGGTTCAGCAGTGTGAGTCATAGTGGGTAGAGGTCACCAAGGAAGAGACAGCATGGCCACTCAGTGTGTCAGTCAATACTCTCCAGACGTCAGAACCTTAATATAGGAGGGCTTGAGGGGAGGAGAGCATGCTTTGCACATTTTTCTTCGATAGGCAGAAATTTAGCCCAAAGATGCACGGGTTCCGGAGCTCATGACCTTGCTTTCTTTAGAACGTCCAACGCACTAATGGCCCGAGCTCGTAACCTGAGGGATCTCATCCAAGAGTCTATTTATTTGGGCACATCGATCATAACAGCACAGCTTGAATGTGCCATAATGCAGGAATCAGCTAGTATGCCTTTTACTGTCCGTTCTTAAAGCGCTGCATTGTGCAGAATGCAATGTGACCTCTTCTTTAGCCGTAATGCGAATGATTTGCCCTGAAGACATAGCATTTGGTGTCCTTCACTTAGGTAGATTCACAAAACATTCAGTTACATTTTCGTTAAAGTTATTTAAAAATAACTACTACTTAATGGAACATGTTAAGAATGTTTTCTATTCACAAAGAGAATGTTCTTGTGGTTTTTTTTTCTTAAGATATTAATTAAAGTAAGGATAGCCTCACATTTGTCCTAAATACTAGGTCATTTTAATAGTACTAGTTTTACTAGTACTAGGTTTATTTTAAATATTAGGCATTACAACATTGGTGACAGTATGTTTAATAATATTTGACATTAGTAATGTATCATTATTGTACACTGTTCTTGTACTGTTCAATTTTGTAATGGATACATTTTTGTATGTTTGTAAAAGAAGTCTGTTATTCTCACCAGGGCTGCATAAAATAAAATAAAATAAAATATAATAAAATAAAATAAAATAAAATAAAATAAAATAAACAAGTGAATTATTTTTTAAATGTATTATTTTGTAAAAAAAAAAAAAAAAAAAAAAAAAAAACTATAATGTTTTTAAAAGATGTGTCTTATGCTCACCAGGGCTGCTTTTAATAAATTAAATTTAATTAAATTAATTGTGATTTATTGTTAAAATATATTATTTAAAAAAAACAAAGATAAAATTATAATGTTTTTGAACAAAGTGTTTTATGCTCATCAGAGCTGCTTTCAATAAAATAAAATGTGAATTATTTTTTTTATTTATTATTTTTTAAATTGTTTCATTGATACAATTATAATGTTTTTAAAAGAAGTGTCTTATGCTCACCAGTGCTGCTTTAAATAAAATAAAATAAAAATAAATAAAATAAAACAAAACAATAATTTTGAACATGTATTATTTAAAAAAAATGTTTTAATAAAATTAATGTTTTTGAAAGAAGTGTCACCAGAGCTGCTTTCAATAAAAAAAATAAAAAAAATAAAATAAAATATAATGCTTTGAATTTTTTTTTTTTTTTTTTGATAAAATTATAACGTTTTTAAAAGAAGTGTCTTATGCTCACCAGGGCTGCTTTAAATAAAATAAAATCTAAATAAATAAAATAATAATTCTGAACATGTATTATTAATTTTTTTTATATAAAATTATAATGTTTTTGAAAGTGTCTACTGCTCACCAGGGCTGCTTTAAATAAAATAAAATAAAAAAATACAAAGTGGATTATTTTTTACATTTATTATTTTAATTGTTTCATTGATACAATTATAATGTTTTTTAAAAGAAGTGTCTTATGCTCACCAGGGCTGCTTTCAATAAAAAAATAAATACAATAAAATAAATTACATAAAATAAAGTTAGTTTAAATTAAATTTTAATTAAATTAAATTAAATAGTAAATTATTTTTTAAAATGTATTATTTAAAAAAAAATGTAATTGATACAATTATAATGTTTTTGAAAAAAGTGTCTTATGCTCACCAGAGCTGTTTTCAATAAAAAAAAAAAAAATAATATAGTGAATTATTTTTTAAATTAAAGTAACTATTAAATTTTTTTTAAAAATATATTTTAAAATGTAATTTATTCCTGTAATGCTGACTTTTCAGCAGCCCCATTACTCCATGATCTTTCAGAAATCATTCTGATATGCTAATTTGGTTAATTTCTTATTATTTTCACTCTTAAAAACAGCTGTGCTGCTTAATATTATTGTGAAAACCATGCTATTTTTTTCAAGGTTCTTTAATAAATAAAAGTTCAAAAGAGCAGCTATAAATGTCTTTACTCTCTCTATTGATTAACTTAATGCATCCTTGTTGAATAAAAATTCTAACCTAGCACCCACTCAGAGCAAGCTAGAATCTAGGCGAGTTTAGCGGCGACCCCTCGCAGCACCAACAAAAAAAAAGAAGGCGAACCTGTATTATCAATGTGTTCATCTAAAGAACATCACGGGGAACATGATTCCTTTCTGGCACGAAACAATACGCCTCAGTGTGAGCAGTCAGAACCTGCCTATCTTGTGTTTATAAATGAACTACCGTTCCAGGACATTTGCGGTGGCTCCGTGGCAGGCATTAAGAAGCACTTTAATGAATGAGGTTGCCACTAGTTACTGTTCTCTCAAGCGTACGTAAGGCATCTTTTTTATTCCGACGCCACCGAGCAGTGGGATTCGCTTACACAGAGCCTTGAATATGAGTTAGGCTGGCCTGTAGCAAGCAAACTAGAGCTGTTTACCCATAATGCAACAAAAAAAAACAGGCAACAGACATCACTGGGGTCTTTGATATGCTTCCCACAAGAGAATAAGGGTTTGTTTGTACGACTCAGATAGAAGCTAATATAATAACGCTCAGGAGGTACAACACTTCTTTGACAAATGTCAACCGTGACATTTTCTTTGTTATTAAGATTACATTTTCCAGGGTTTTTCTCTTCGATGGACATCGAGGTGCACTGCGTTGATGAAAGACGGCTTTTTTTTTTTCTTTCTTCGGACCTCTTAAGAATTAATTTTATGAGACGTTCAACCTTTTGTGAAGATGAGTGACAGAAACGTAATAACCAGGCGCTCGTTTCATTTGCCTGTGGGCTACCCGCTTCATAGCGTCTTACTTTCTTCTCAGCGGAGCAAGAGACAAGTAGCTAATTAACTCCTGCTACTTGAGCAACACCTAGCCAAGTGCTCAGAGTCATTTTAGCCAGTTACAAAAATTCTTCAATATCCTTTTGGACAGATATTGACACCATTAGTCTATTTTAAGACCTATTTTGGGGTTGTTTTTACCAGTGTAACTTTAAAGTTGTGTTGTTTTCCCATGCTAATTTAGCATTGTGGATAGTAGGATAGAAGAGGTAAAGGCACACCTTAAAGAAAATCTGCTTTTCAGTACTCTAATAGTGTGTGATTGTTTATTAGACATTGACGAAGCAACACATTTTGTGGGAAAAGAAATCATATAAATATATAATGTGGCGAGGGAGGCCTTCACACTCTGGTTACAAAGCAAAAGGCTTCTGGTATTGATACACATATTTTAGCTAAATTAATGTGATTTGTGTTGTATCTCAATAGTTGTTCAAATATATTCAAATACTCTATATTCTGTTTATTTGAATGAAATCATTCAATTTAGCTTATTCAATAAATACACTGTCACTGAAATATGTTCAGTTTCAAAATAGAGACATTTTTGATTAAAAACAAAAAAAAACACTGATTGATGGTGATGGCATAATATTTTAATGTTACAGTAGTAACATTAAGTATAATATGTGACCCTGGACCACAAAACCAGTCTTAAGTCGCTGGGGTATATTTGTATCAATAGCCAAAAATACATTGTATGGCTCAAAATTATCGATTTTTCTTTTATGCCAAAATCATTAGGATATTAAGTAAAGATCATGTTCCATAAAGATATTTAGTCAATTTCCTATCATAAATATATCAAAACCTAATTTTTGATTAGTAATATGCATTTCTAAGAACTTAATTTGGACAACTTTAAAGGCGATTTTTTCAATATTTAGATTTTTTTACACCTTCAGATTCTAGATTTTCAAATAGTTGTATCTCAGCCAAACATTGTC
This sequence comes from Garra rufa, assembly GCF_049309525.1. Lineage (NCBI taxonomy): Eukaryota > Metazoa > Chordata > Actinopteri > Cypriniformes > Cyprinidae > Garra > Garra rufa. The sequence continues at coordinate 36,603,603 of NC_133371.1, forward strand.
CTATCCTAACAAACATACATCAATGAAAAGCTTATTTATTCTGCGTTATTTAAATCTCAAAAAAAAAAAAGACCCTTATGACAGGTTTTGTGGTCCAGGGTCACATAAATATAAATATAAATATTAAATAAATAAATAAATATAGAACAAGTTGATATAAAAAAAACATTTTCATTCACAAATTAATTACAAAGAATGGAAAAGATCCAATACTAGTCAAACGTTTTTAAACAGTAAGATTTTTAAGGTTTTTAAAGAAGTCTCTTCTGCTCTCCAAACCTGCATTTATTTGATCAAAAGTACAGCAAAAACAGTACAATTTTGAAATATTTTTACTATTTAAAATAACTGGTAATTTATTCCTGTGATTTCATCACTTTTGATCAATCTAAAGCATCCCTGCCAAAAAAAATAATAAATTTCTATAATTTCTTTTACAAAAGCTTTTTATTTCAGATAAATGCTGATCCTTTGGATCTTTCTATTCATCAAAGAATTTTGAAAAAAAAATATTTTTTTAAATATTGATAATAATAATAATAATAATAATAATAATAATAATAATAATAATAAATGTTTCTTGAACAGCAAATCGGCATATTAGAATAATTTCTGAAGGATCATGTGACACTGAAGACTGTAATGATGCTGAAACTTCAGCTTTGATCACCGGAATAAATTACATTTTAAAATATATTCAAACAGAAAGAAGTTATTTTAAATAGTGAAAATATTTTACAATATTACTGCTTTTGCTGCAATTTGGATCAAATAAATTGCAGGCTTGGTGAGCAGAAGAGGCTCCTTAAAAAAACATTAACAGTCAAAAGTTTTTGGTGTATATAGATTCTAATAATACTCACAATAAACTTTGTTTTATTTTTAACTTATAAAAGTCTTTTTATCATATTTTTAAATATGATGGTTTGATTATTAATATGGTGATTATCACTAAGCATTGACACCCAACTTAATAAACAGTATAAATCATGTGAATCTCACCACGTCAGCAAATGAAAAATACAGCCAGATATTTGTCACCAACAGAATACCATACTTTTTCATATTCTTCAGATAAAAAACATTAATAAGGCCTCTGTCTCCAAATATATTTGATCAGCCACAGTGCACAGTGAAACATGGATGTGCCATAACTGAGATCAAATGCTCCTTTTTTCCTTGATGTACCCTACATTTTGTGTTTCATAAAATTTGCAAGCTGTGATCTTCCCTGCCATTTTTATGCCTTTAGCCAAGGCGTTTCCAATGGCTGTCACTTACGAGACTTTTAGCAGCGTCTAAAGCTGTACTCTAGTCTTTCACGCTATTATTACCCCGTGTTGAGTATAGCATGGTTTGATGACATCTAGCTTGTGTTCTTCCCAGCCTAAATAAACCATATGCCTTTGCAAGTGTGGCGTTTGCACTCCCAGGCTTATAAACCTTTCCGTTTTCCGATCTCTCGCACAAACATAGTATTTAAAGATCCTGAACTCCACGTCCCTTCCTGGTTTATGAGAATTACTATGTAGTCGAGTGGATCAGCGCACTTGGTTAAGCATTCCAGTACTCCACTATGTTAATGATATAATGGTGGTATTGCCTTATATTATCAGCTGAAATTGCATGTTTCCTGTGCTTGGGTTGCCAGAGAAACAAGTAAAGTTTGGAGGGTCAGTGTCCAGCTTTGCTGTGGTGAGGTTTGGGCCGGGGCCAGTCAAGGCTGGTTTATGGGCATTATGGGTTTTGTGAACATAAGTGGCCCCACTCCTCCTCTCCGCTCTTTTCCAGCCTGGTTACAGCAAATGTCTGGCTTTCAGACAGCCATGCAATTTCCCATGAACTGCACTGAACGAAACAGATGCATTTGTTTTCTCAATTGGAAGAATTTGCTAATACGCATATACGGGGGTAAATAGTTTGGCTAATTTACGCCAGGCCGGACCCAGCTTGTCCTGCCAGCTGAGGTCTTTTTTTGAGCCCGCTGTAGTGCCCTGCTTTCTCCTTTTCTCTTTCTGTGCTGTTTTATACGGTTCTGTTCCATTCCATTCAGTTCTTTCACATTGTGGTCTGCGTGGTTTGCTGTTATCAATGCTGTTATTCATTGGTCTATCCTGTTCTACTCTCTTCTCACTGCATTTCTCACCATTCATCACTGACAGAGCTGTTGTTTAGTTGTATGTTATTAAACAATACTGTTTTCATAGGCTGCAGTGTAGTATCAGTTCTTAAAGGAGAACTCCGGTGTGATTTTGACCTAAAGTGTATTGAATCATGATACCGAGTGTGAACGTACCTTGCATATCTCATCTCGTCTTGTCCACTGCTGTCCGAAATCTGGGGTCAGTTAGCCGATGCTCACAACAGCTTGTCAATGAAAGTCAATCGGGCATCGAAGGAGCCATGTAAATAAATCACTGTTTTACGCCATTTACGAGGCACAAAGTAGCTCCACACTTCATTGGTAGACTTCCAAGGGCCCTGACATTTAAAACGAGACATTGAGAACTCATAAAAAGCACCGGTAGTTTATTTACAAGTAGATTTATACAGACAGTAACTGCAAGAAGTTTAGCGCCCGCCGCCATCTTAAATGTAGTCACGATAAGTCGAGTGTCGAGCACCAAGGAAACTACAACCTGATACGTTGATAAGCTGATAAATTCCTTGGTGCTCGACACTCGACTTATCGTGACTACATTTAAGATGGCGGCGGGCGCTAAACTTCTTGCAGTTACTGTCTGTATAAATCTACTTGTAAATAAACTACCGGTGCTTTTTATGAGTTCTCAATGTCTCGTTTTAAATGTCAGGGCCCTTGGAAGTCTACCAATGAAGTGTGGAGCTACTTTGTGCCTCGTAAATGGCGTAAAACAGTGATTTATTTACATAGCTCCTTCGATGCCCGATTGACTTTCATTGACAAGCTGTTGTGAGCATCGGCTAACTGACCCCAGATTTCGGACAGCAGTGGACAAGACGAGATGAGATATGCAAGGTACGTTTACACTCGGTATCATGATTCAATACACTTTAGGTCAAAATCACACCGGAGTTCTCCTTTAAATGCCAAGAATCGATTAGTCTAGTCTGTTAAAGAACGGAACATTTTAACGCGTCTAACATTCAATGAATCGTAATAAGCTTTGTGCTTTGTTACTTTTGATATAAAACAAAGTCTCACATTTCCAATTCTGTTAATTTTGTTACAGTATTCAAATTATAAATGCTGTTTTGGCGCTGTTTAATGTGACATGACAAATTGCTTTTGCACCTCAGTTCAGTTTATATAACGTATATTTATGTTTGAATAAATCGAGTTTATTGATGATACGTAAAATGAGATGAAAGGATTATAATTATCATTTATATAAACTCAAACATATTTTTGACCAAAATATGACTTGAAATCATACTGAAAGACATAAGCAATGCACCACAAGGTTTTGTAGAGGAATAAAAAAAACTAGGGATGCACCGAATCCAGGATTCGGATTCGGCCGAATCCAGGGCTTTTTGACGGGGTTCGGTTTCGGCCGAACCTTAGATGTATTTTCCACCGAAACCGAACCCTAGACTTGCACTACAACGTCACACGGCCGTTGATTACGTGAAGGTGTTTACATAGGACCCGTTCGAATGTAGTAGGCTGTAAGAATCTGAAAATGGAACTCGTAAGCAAAAAAAGTTTTGTTTGGCAGTACTTTCAACCAAAAGAAGGCGATTCAAGTCGAGATTTATGTTCAATTTGCAATGCCAATTTGTCTCGTGGTGGCAAGGACCCTAAGCAGTACACAACATATCGCCGATGTTAAAACATTTGCATCTAAAACATCCAAAAGAATACGAGTTGTGCATGAAGGAATCTACAGACAGCAGCCAAAATGCAGCAACTTCAGGTACGGTAGCTGGACAGTCACAGCTAAAAACGTGTGATTAAGGATGCGAGTAGGATTCGGTATTCGGTTTCGGATTCGGCCGAATCTTAAACAGTGGATTCGGTATTCGGCCGAACCCCAAAAATCTGGATTCGGTGCATCCCTAAAAAAAACACACTAAAACAATTAACCCTGAGTGTTCTTCAGGGTTGAAAATATCAAGCGTGAGATTCCACAAACTTAATTTAGTAAAACACAGAGCTGTCAGATCTTTCTTGAGCTGAGGTTAATAAATAATGAAAGATGATTAAACATCTTTATGGTGCTGAACTGTATCAGTGTATCAAGTTCCTGCGGTTTGGGCCTGAGGTGTAATTTGTTTGGAAAAATAATTTCTCATGTATCGAATCCTTGTTAATTATTAAAGGGTGTTAGCGCTCTAAATGTACCGTGTGCAGTGAATAGTTTCTTATCTTTGAATGGAGGCCAAGCATACATTTTAACTTGTTAAACAGGGCACAGGTTTATAAGGGTTTAACTTCAAAGGAGCATGTTAAAGTTGTAAACATTGTTTTTCTACAGAGAACATTGTATTACTACTAACGCCGTGTTGCTGCAGAGGACATTGACTTTAGGGCCACTGAGAGCTGTGAGAATTGGGTTCAGGTGTGTTTAGAGAAGAGTTGAGACTTAAACAAAGTTGGTCAGTTGTGTGGGTTGTTGTTTTTTTTGCAGGAAACCGCCTGTAGATGTTGGCAGGAAGCTTCATGTGCTTAATTTGATTTAGAAACGAGCTGCACTGGATGATATTGTCTTGTTTAAGCTCAGCTGACTGTCCTGTGAATGCGCTGGAAACACTGACATGCCGAGACTGGTTATCAATGACAGAGGAACATTGCGTCCCTCTCTGATATCATCATCTAAGCTTCCCTCAACACAATATTACCCTCATTAGGCTTAGAGAAGGGTGGCACAGGGATTGGAAGGACTTCACACGCACACAAATACTCTTTAATTAGCTCCTGTTTAGTATGTCTATCAGCAGACAGATGGCACTTGTTGAGACTGAATCATTATGTTGCAATGCCCCGGACAGAATGCGTAATGGCCAAATTTCTGAAATATTTATGATTTTTATTGATCTGTAAAGAATATGATTGAACCTCAGATCTGTGATTTCAAGGATGTGACCAAATATTGAAGATTGCGATCTGGAATTTAGCATAAAAAAACAGTCCTAACTGTATATATAGTTTTGTTTATTTAAATCTAGACAAACATTTGTGACCATTGCTCACATCTGTTTTTGCTCAGCCAATGAATGCAAAACACAGCGGAGCCATTTTCTGTCTCTGAGCAACAAATTGTTTGGGTGATTCATTGAAAGTGGTCGAGTAAATGATTCAATGACTCACATTCAGTGACTTGTTTAGTTATTTGAAAGAATCAGTGTTTTAAACAAATTGGTTAATACAATGAATGATTCAGTGACTCACTCTTAATGACAAATTTGTCACCACCTATTGGTGTAACCATTTAGTTTTCCTTAAAAATACTGGAAAAAAAAGATTAATATTATAACGTATTTTTGATGAAGTGTTACGAGTGTGATATTGTTTTTATGCAATAATTAGATTCGTTTGGATGATTCATTGACTCACTCAAGAAGACTTAAATAGTTCCTGAATAAATCAGGGTTTTGAAAGCTATGGTTGAGTGAATGATTCAATGACTCACTAATAAAGACTTGTGTAGTTTCTGAATGAATCAGTGATTTGAACACTGAATTGATTCAAATTGGTTGATAGAATGAATGATTCAGTGATTCACTCGCTCATAGTGACCAGCTGGTGTAACTTTGAGTCGTTTTGTCACCACCTACTGGTGTAACCATGTAGATTTACTAAAAAGTACTGAAAAATTTACTGAACAATTACATGTATTTTTGTTCAAGTTTATGAGTGTGAAATTGTTTTTTAACCATTTTAATTAAACATTTCAAATGCAGTATTGCTAGTTACAGTCTACTTTTGCTCTGCCAATCAAAATAGTTCCAAGCAAAGCAACAGGAGAACCGTTTTGCATCTCTGAACAACAAATTGTTTGGATGGTTTATTGACTCACTCATAAAGACTTAAATAGTTCCTGAATAAATCAGTGTTTTGAAGGCTGTGGTTGAGTGAATGATTCAGTGACTCACTCATAAAGACTTAAATAGTTCCTGAATAAATCAGTGTTTTGAAGGCTATGGTTGAGTGAATGATTCAATGACTCACTCATAAAGACTTGTATAGTTTCTGAATGAATCAGTGGTTTCAACAAATTGGTTGATTGGCTGATTCAGTAACTCGCTGATTCAGGGCTGAATAAATCTGTTTTTAAGGCTATTGTTGATCGAATGATTCAATGACTCACTTGTTTAGTTTCTGAATAAATCTGTTTTGAACAAATTAGATAGAATGAATGAATGATTCAGTGACTCTCTCATGAAGACTTAAATAGTTCCTGAATAAATCAGTGTTTTGAAGGCTATGGTTTATCAAATGATTCATTGACTCACTCATAAAGACTTATAGTTTCTGAATATTTATAGTTTAATTTCTTTAAACTTGTATAGTTTCTGAATGAATCAGTGTTTTGAACAAATTGGTTGATAGAATGATTTAGTAAACTCACTCATAAAGACTTAAATAGTTCCTGAATAAATCAGTGTTTTGAAGGCTATGGTTGATCGAATGATTCAATAAATCACTCATAAAGACTTGTTTAGTTTCTGAATAAATCTGTGTTTTGAACAAATTGGTCGATAGAATGAATGATTCAGTGACTCACTCATAAAGACTTAATTAGTTCCAGAATAAATCTGTATTTTGAAGGCTATGGTTGATCGAATGATTCAATGAATCACTCATAAAGACTTGTTTAGTTTCTGAATAAATCTGTGTTTTGAACAAATTGATCGATAGAATGAATGGTTCAGTGACTCACTTAAAAAGACTTGTTTAGTTTTTAAATAAATCTGTGTTTTGAACAAATTGTTTGAAAGAATGAATGACTCAGTGACTCACTCATAAAGACTTAAATAGTTCCTAAATAAATCTGTGTTTGAAGGCTATGGTTGAGTAAATGATTCAATGACTCACTCATAAAGACTTGTTTAGTTTCTGAATGAGTCAGTGTTTTGAACAAATTGGACTCACTTATAAAGACTCAATGAAGTTACACCAGCTGCTACCTACTGGTGTAACCATGTAGCTTTACTGAAACATACTGCAAAAAAATTACTGAACAATTAAATAGACTGATAGTGACAGTCAGTTCATCTGAGACAAAGACAAATGTATTGCATGCGGCATATGGGTTCATTTTTACAACAAAGATCTATATAATCTTTTATATTGCATGGATAATCCCCTTCTGATTGCTTGAGTATGATTTTTGGCCCTTTTGTAGATCATTCATATAGATAGTATAGATAAAACAATGCTTACATAAGCTGTCACATGCATAGTTTGTGTGCTTACATAAGCCATCCTGAATTATAAATGTCATTTGACTTCATGCCTGTGGCTACGTCCTAAATCCAGTAAGATATACATTAGCTAACACTCGCTACCTTTTCTATTTTTAAAAAAAGGCTATGTTTTACCTCAGTAATGCATTATGTTGAATTCTTCTCTGGTCTTTCGGTGTTCTTTATAGTGGATTCTGCCACTGCTGCTTAAAGGGTGGCCTAACCAACCCTTCCTTCCCAGCATGCACTGCTCTTTTCCTTGCAAATCACCGCCGGCCTCCCCGGGCTGCCTGCTTAAGTACTTTGGATTCATTAATGTGTAAAAGACGTGGGGCAAATGAAATTCTAAATGAAATGAATGTATGCATCACTAAGTCTCTCTCTCTTTCACCCGCTCTCATTTTCTGCCATCAAGACACGGAGGGCATATTGATGAACATTCTTTTGTTTCCACGCTGACAGGAGCCAATGCCGTTGCCGTTGTGTAGGTGCTGCAGACGTTCAGTGAGGAATATAGGGTTCATAGTAAGGCGGTAGGGCTAATCTGTTGGAAACTTGAGCTTTGCTTTTCTCTTTTTTTGTTAGCATCGCTATTACTTTTGCTCATAATTGGGATTAGGGATTGGAGAAATTGCCCAATACCGCTTGTTTGAATGAGAATGATACCTTATATGTGTGGTTATCTGGGGTTTTATTATTAACTATAACTATTAAAAACATTTTTTGTTACCTGAATTAAAGCTTAAATTAAATTAAATAATATTATTAGAATTAAACCTAATTTATAAATGTATGTATTTATTTATTTTTGCTTTGTGGATAATAAAGCATGTGGGAAAAATTGTAGAAAAATACTTTTAAGATCAGTAAGATTTTTATTGTTTTATTGCCTCATCAGGGCTGCATTTATTTGATTAAAAATACAGAAAAAATTATAAATATTGTGATTTTAAAATATTTTAAATACTATTTTAATATATTTTAAAATATAATTTATTCTTGTTGTGCAAAGCTGAATTTTCAGCATCATTACTCAAGTCTTCAGTGTCACATGATCCTTCAGAAAAACATTCTAAAATGCTGGTTTATTATCAATTTTGGAAACAGTTTTGTTCCTTAATATTTTTTATTCTTTGGAATGTGTGATTTTTCAGAATTATTTGATAAATAAAACATTAAAAAGAACAGCACTTATTTAAAATAGAAATCTTTTGTAACAACATACACTACCATTAAAAGTTTGGGGTCAGTATTTTTTTTTATACTTTTATTCAGCAAGGATGTGTTAAATTAATAAAAAGTGATAATAAAGACTTATATTGTTAGAAAAGATTCTTATTTTCAATAAATGCTGTTCTTTTTAACATTTTATTCATCAAAGAATCCTGAAAAAGTATCACAGGTTCCAAAAAATTATTAAGCAGCACAACTGTTTCCAACATTGATTATAAATCAGCATATTAGAATGATTTCTGAAGGATCATGTGACACTGAAGACTGGAGTAATGGCTGATGAAAATTCAGCTTTGCATCACAGAAATAAATTATATTTTAAAGTCTATTAAAATAGAAAACCACTATTTTAAATTGCCATAATATTATATAATATAAAACATTTTTTCAGTATTTTTAATCAAATAAGCGCAGCCTTGGGGAGCAGAAAAGACTTCTTTAAAAAACATTATATATGTACAAATATATTTATACTACATGTAAAAGTGATTCCTTTTCTCTTAATTTGTTCAGTTTAAGATGCTCTCCTTTGTTCTTTGCCTCTCTCCTGTTCAGACTTAATCGGTGGTGATAAATTGCCTTTCCGCAGTCGAACACAGTTGACAGTTCTGTTGATATTTGTTAATAATTGCCTCCAGAACCTTTCTATTTAATGGCCCTGTTGTAATGACAATGGCCCTTAGGTGGATATATCTCTCAATTAGCTTGCTGTTGCAGGTCATAATGGTCATATTGTAATTTATATGTTTCAGTAGGTCTACAATATATGTTTTCATGTCTGCGCTGCGTCTGGTCAATAACGAGGTGCACCTCTACCTGCCAAAGCAAGCATAAGCAGAAACACACACACACACACACACACACACACACACACATGCACTCTCCAATCCCTTAATACCGTGACCTCATAGTGTAAAGCTTGAAAAGAAAGCGCAGGATGCTTTTGCCCCGCCCACCTCTCCACTGGCAGGGGTTGTGGCAGTTAGAGCCGGACACAAAACCCCCTCGACATCCTAACCGTCGTGCATCATTCAGGGGGTCTCCATGACAACGCAGACACAAAGGGATGGCCTGGAGAGGAGTAGCCAGTGAGGGGGTGTGTTTCGGAGGAGAGAGGGCTTATTGTCATCAGGCCAGCACTAGATTATGTGGGGTCGGGCCTGCAAGAGAAACTCTTAATGCTTAATGCCCTTATACTACATATATATATATATATATATATATATACATATACATATACATATATATATATATATATATATATATACATATACATACATATACATATATATACATATACATATATATTATATACATACATATACATACATATACATACATACAAATATACAAATATACAAATAGATACGATTAACCAAATAAATTTGTCAAGTGGTAGAGATTTTGGACTATCTTTTCTATCGCAGTTACAGGCTCAGAACTTTAATTCAGCAAGGATGTGTTAAATTAATAAAAAGAATAAATGCTGAATAAATGCTGTTATTTTTAACTTTTAATTCATCAAAGAATTCTGAAAAAAGAATCATAGGTTCCAAAATAAATACTGAGTCGCAACTGTTTTCAACATTGATATGTGACACTAAAGACTGGAGTAATGATGCTGAAAATTCAGATTTACATCACAGGAATAAATTATATTCTATAAAGTATATTAAAATAGAAACCCATTATTTTAACTTGTTATAATATTTCACAATATTACAGTTTTTTTTTCTGCATTTTTGACCAAATAAATGCAGCCTAAGAGATTTGTTTAAAATAAAAAAAATAAAAATCTTACTGATCCCAAACTTTTGAATGGCAGTATGTATATATACATGAATATGTGTGTATATATAGGTCTTGCTTTTAGCATATTATAGCAAGCAGGCCCTATTTCTCCCTTGTGCACTGCAGTGCAGGACCTATCTTTGCTTTTTTACCCTACTAGTCTACTTTAGCGACTCCGCTTTTTAAATTAGCCACACTCAGAGAGCAGCCATGCGGGGGTGGTTGATATTTCAACTTTTCAAAGTGCTTAAAAGTTGTGTTTTTCCCTCTTTTAAGAATGGCGGCTCTTTAACAGAGCTCATGTTGTAGAGAATTTAAGCAGCAGTTTTGCTTCTTACCGTATTATGATCAAAGAGCCGGACTGCCGTTTAAGACACATCTTTAACCTCTCAGCCCATCTGAATCGCGTTTCCCTGCCTGTGAGTATGTGTTACTTCCCCTGCACTCTCAGACCGAAATATTTCCAGCGTTCACGCTACAACAGGCATCGATCATAAATCCTGCACACTTCCCACCAGCCTGCTATTGACGGAAAGGGCAAATGGCTCCCCGTCTGTTTGCACGTTTGTCTTTCTATAGAAGCGATGACAAAATATGCTGCATTCCAGACGAGGTGCGTTTCCGTCCCGGGGCCTGAATTGTGACGCTGCGGTACAGCTATTCCTTGGAGTTTTCCTCTTGTTTTCAGCTCTTGTATTTTTTTTATTGTGTGATTTATAGTGGGTACGGCTGCTAATTGTGTTAGCCAGGTGTATGATGAATAGTGCATTGTGGGAAGCACCTAAAGCACTCTTCTCGGATGAATAGCAAAACAGGAAGAAAAACAACTCATATAGGTGAATGGAAATTGAATGCAAAAGAGCGATATGGGACGAGCCGCTGTGACCAATGCAAATAATAGCAACTCGATGACATTAAAGGATGAATCGAGTCCTTGCCAAATAGACGAGCCTTGAAGGACTCAAAAATGAGTTGGATGTATAGTTGAAGTCAAAAATTTACATACACTGTTAATTTTTTTTTTTTTTTACCAAAATAAGAGGGATCATACAAAATGCATGCTATTTTTTTATTTAGTACTGACCTGAATAAGATATTTCACATAAAAGATGTTTAAATATAGTCCACAAGAGAAAATAATAGTTACATTTATAAAAATGACCCTGTTCAAAAGTTTACATACACTTGATGCTGTGTTGTTACCTGAATGATCCACAGCTGTGTTTTTTTTGTTTTGTTTAGTGATCGTTGTTTATGAGTCCCTTGTTCTGGGGCGGCACGGTGGTTCAGTGGGTAGCACTGTTGCCTCACAGCGAGAAGGTCTCTGGTTCGACCCCTGGCTGGGCCAGGATGCCTTTTTGTGTGGAGTTTGCATGTTCTCCTCGTGTCTGCGTGGGTTTCCTCCAGGTCCTCCGGTTTCCCCCACAATTCCAAAGACATGCATAGGTGAATTGAACAGTCTAAATTGGCCGTAGTGAATGAGTGTGTGAGTGAATGAGTGAGTTGGTGTGTCCCAGCACTGGGGCTGCACGAGTTAGTGCAGTCTCAGGACTGGGTTGCGTCAGGAAGGGCATCCGGCGTAAAACATGTGCCAAATCAGTTGTGTGGATCACTCCGCTGTGGCGACCCCTGAGTAGTTCGTCCTAAACAGTTGCTACATGCTGTTCTTCAGAAAAGTCCTTCAGGTCCCACAAATTCTTTGGGTTTTCAGCTTTTTTTGTGTATTTGAACCCTTTCAAACATTAATATCCCGGGGGTGAAAACTTTTGGAATTTGAAGATCAGGGTAAATTTAACTTATTTTGTCTTCTGGGAAACGTGTATATTTAAAGTATCTTCTGTAGGGCAGTACTAAATGGAAAAAAATTTTATTTAGGCAAGATTATAAAAATTTACACATCTATTCGAAAGTTTTCACCCCCCCCCCCCCCCCCAGCTCCTAATGCATTGTTTTTTTCTTCTGAAGCATCGGTGAGCGTTTGAACCTTCTGTAATAGTTGCATATGAGTCCCTCATTTGTCCTCAGTGTGAAAAGATGGACCTCAAAATCATACAGTCATTTTTGGAAAGGGTCCAAAAATGCTGAAAAACCAAAGAATTTGTGGGACCTGAAGGATTTTTTTCTGAAAAACAGTGTATGTAAACTTTTGAACAGGGTAATTTTTTTCTCTTGTGGACTGTATGTAAACGTCTTTTATGTGAAATATCTTTTTCAGGTCAGTACTAAATTAAAAATGACATGCATTTTGTATGAACCCTCTTCTTTTGGTAAAATAATTAACATTTTGCAATATCTGCAAGGTGTGTATAAACTTTTGACTTTAACTCACCCACTTTTAAGCACTAAATTTTAGCTACATGTGAAAATATGATCTGACAAGAGACCCTCAGAGGGCTGATGTCAGGTGAAGGAGAAGTGCTGTTTATTTTCGCATGAGCTGGTAAAGCACAACCCAGTCTGTAATAACAGGGTAGATTTCGCTAAACGCTGCTTCCACTGACGCCACCGCTCACAGGAAACTAGCCCCTTCTCTAAACACTCTCATTTGCCTGGTGAAACCTTTTTTTATTATATATGAATATCATATCCTTAGGGGCACACTGAGAGAGGAAAGGAGTTTATTGTTTTTAAAGCACCGCTATTGGTCTATTGTGTGAATTATATGTGCAAGATAGAGCCATTCCTCTTTCTAATATAGCTGTTTGACCAAATGGAACGTTTCTGGAATATGTGATGGGCTTTTTTTTTTATCTGGCTGTGATGTATCAGTGAAGGCATCTCCTTTGGTATTCTTGCAATATGATGCAATTGAAGTCTGTGAACCTGTAAATGGACAAGCAGATTTGGGTGTTTTTCTTTCACTGTGTTTTTTTTTTTGGATTGCATCTTTTATTTATAGAAAGGGTGAAGAGAAGGATGGTCTGAAGTGAAGAGAAGTGCCGAATTTGAATCTGCATTGAGAAAATGCTCAGTGTGTAACACCCAGGCTCTTGTATTGTTATGATTATGTGATTTTATTTTAGTTTTAATCCACAGAACTTTATGTAACCATGATATGGTGACGTAATTCTTGTGACTCAACAGAGAATCAGTTTACGTACACGTCATGAGCTTTTTACTTGGCAACAGGCACTGTGTAATTTGTTTTAACTGCTTATGTCACTGTTTCTTAATCTAATTATTATATGTATTATATTCTTTTTATTTCAACTTATTACCTAAAGACTTTAAAGGGATAGTTCAGCCACTACCAGTCAAAAGTTTTTGGACAGTAAGATATTTAATGTTTTTTAAAGAAGTCTCTTCTGCTCTCCAAGCCTGCATTTATTCAATCTAAAATGCAACAAAAGCAGTAATATTGTGAAATATTTTTACTGTTTCAAATAACTGCTTTCTATGTGAATATATTTTAAAATGTAATTAATTCCTGTGATCAAAGCTAAATTTTCAGCATCATTACTTCAGTCTTTAGTGTCACATGATGTGTCAAGAAACATTTTTTTTTTTTATTATTGTCAATATTTAAAACAGTTGAGTACTTTTTTCTTGGTCTCTTTGATGAATAGAAAGATTCAAAGATGGCATTTATCTGAAATAAAAAAGCGTTTGTAACCTTAAGCACTATACCAGGGGTGCCCAACCCTGTTCCTGGAGATCTACTATCCTACAAAGTTCAGCTCCAACCCTGAAGAATCACACCTGAACCAGCTAATTGATCTCTTAAGTGGCACTTGATAATTACAGGCAGCTCTATTGGAGCAGGGCTGGAACAAAAATCTGCAGGTAGGTAGATCTCCAGGAGCAGGGTTGAGCAGCCCTGCACTATACCATTAAAAAAAAAGTATCATTTATTTATTTATTTATTTATTTTTTGAGGGTAAATAATTTATAGAAATTCATACTTTTATTTAGTAAGGATGCATTAAATTGATCAAAAGTGATGATAAAGACATTTATAATGTTACAAAAGATTTCTATTTTAGATAAATGCTGTTCTTCTGAACTTTCTGTTAATCGAAGAAACCTGTTATGTTTTCAACATCATAATAATAATAATAGTAAATGTTCTTTGAGCATCAAGTCATAATATTAGAATGATTTCTGAAGGATCATGTGATTGGAGTAATGATGCAAAAAATTCTGCTTTGAAATCACAGGAATAAATAGCATTTTATAATATATTCAAATAGAAACCAGTTATTTTAAATAGTAAAAATATTTTGAAATGTTACTGTTTTTGCTGTACTTTGGATCAAATAAATGCAGGCTTGGTGAGCAGAAAAGACTTCTTTAAAAAAAACATTTAAAATCTTACTGTTGAAAAACTTTTGACTGGTAGTGTAGGTTTGGAACAACTTTGAAAAATGTGGCTTAGTAAGTTTTTGTTTTAAGAAATGTATGCTTTTATTCAGCAAGGACACATTAAATTGATAAAAGTGACAGAAAAGACATTTATAAAGTTACAAAAAGTTATATTTTGAATAAATGTTGTTTTTGTGAACATTCTAATAATCAAAGAAAGAAAACTGTATCATATTTGAAATGACACTGAACTCTGGCTATTACAATATTACTGTTTTACTGCACTGTTACCAAATAACCTTAAGCATATTAGACTTATTTTTAATGCTCTTGTATGTTATAAGATTTCATCATACATTGTCATGTCTGACTTCAGAGCGATTAATCAATGGCCAATAATTACTCTATTCAAGCTGATGTGTTTATATGCATTACTGCTCTATTGAGACCTCCTCCAAACAAATTGCAGGCTGTGGAGCGCTAGTAATGTCCCTCAGCACCGACAGGAAGGAACACTCAGTTCTGTGTGGAGACTTAAGAAATGATACGTCGACCATCAGTGCTTGAAGTTTGTTCGGTTTGCTGGGTAGAGAGGACCGATGCTGTGTGCAAAAGCTGTTACAAGCTGTTCCTTTGAGTTTACTACTTGTCAGTAACTTTTATCACTAAAAAGTTTTGTTCCTAGGAAACTGAATAGTACTTTTTTAAAACAACTTTTTTAAAACATGCCTCTGAACTTGAAGTTGGCATGTTTCCAAAAACTTGCTTAATGCTTCATCCACACCACTAGTTGTCAGTATAAAGTGCAAACGCTGTCAGGTTTTGCTAGTGAAACAAAAGCATAATTTATTTTGTTTTTAGTGTATTTGAATGCAGGAGCTTTAATGAACTGTAAAGAGTTAACAAACATAAATGGTCTTGTACAACACTGATAACTTAGTTGTTGAAATATCCTCAAGAATATGTGTCTGTCATTGTACACTCCTAATGTTGATGAATGAGTAGATTAGATGGGTGTGGACACTAAACTGTAGACACGCACGTTGTCACTCAACTTCTGCTTTTTGGGATTCAAGTTAGCAAGCATGGCCGACGTCGCCCTTAGTTGATGGGTATAAACGGTTCACTACCCATGAAGAATAATGTGATGACGTCCTCGCATTCATGTCAACTCCTTGAGGAAGGAATTTGATAAGTGGATTGGCAAACTTCTTTCTTTTTTTTTTTTCTGTGTTTGTTTTGCTGGTCATACCCTATGTGACCCTTCACCACAAAACCAGTCTTAAGTCGCACAGGTATATTTGTAGCAAATACATTGTATGGGTCAAAATTATAGATTTTTCTTTAATGCCAAAAATCATGAGGATATTAAGTAAAGATCATGTTCCATGAAGATATTGTGTAAGTTTACTACTGTAAATATGTTAATAATATGCATGCTACGAACTTCATTTGGACAACTTTAAAGACAAATTTCTCAGTATTTAAATTTTTTGGCACCCTCAGATTTAAGATTTTCAAATATCTTGGCCAAATATCATGCTGTGCTAACAAACCATACATCAATGGAAAGCTTATGCATTAAAAAATGGACTCTTGTGACTGGTTTTGTGGTCTAGGGTCATATATTGACTGACAAGTACTGGTGTGGAAGCAGTATTTTTCATAATAAACAATTTTTCAAATTACCATTTTGTTTTAATAAAATTTTTTATTCCATATCAGATACGGTCCAATAATGAGGGTATTATCAAGATAAAACTAGTTGTTTTTGGATTGTCATGGCTGACCTGCATTTGCTAAATTAATATATTTGAATGAATGAATGTTTTTGTATTTGTAGGGATTTGGGAAATACAAATTGTGTGAAAAAAAATAAATAAATAATATATATATATATATATATATATATATATATATATATACACACATACACATACACATATATATACATATACAAAAACAAACAAACAAATAAAACTTCTTTGAGCTAGGTTTCTAATTGTTCAGACTATAAACAAATAACAAATAAATAAATATTACCGTTAAGGTAGCATTTTAATAATCGCTTACATAATAAATAAATAAATAAATAAATAAATAAATAAATACATTTTCTTTAAGTTAGACTTTTAATTGTTCAGACTATAAATAAAGTAATTAATTAAATAGTTAAAGTAGACTTAATTGCTTAGATTTGTAAATAAATAAAATTTTTTATAAAGTTTGATTTTTAATTATTCATACTATAAACAAACAAACAAACAAATAAATAAGAGTTATTTTAAGCTAGATTTTTAATTGTTCAGACTATAAACGAACAAAAAAGCAAATAAATAGATAGTACTGTTAAGGTAGACTTTTTAATCACTTAAATTAATAAATAAATAGTACCATTAAAGTAGACTTTTCATCGCTTAAATAAATTAATAAAGTTTTTTCCATTTTTACCATTAAAGGTAATTGCTTTAATAAATAAATAAATACCGTTAAGGTAGACTTTTAATTAAACTAAATAAGTAAATAAATAAATAAATTGTTTTTTCAAGTTAGATTTTTAATAATTATTAAAAACAAACAAACAAATAAAAGTTTTTAACGCTAGGTTTTTGTTCAGACTATACAGTAAATAAATAAATAAATAAAATTGTTCAAGTGTACACTTTTAATTGCTAAGATTTCAAACAAATAAATATAAAATTAAAGTTTCTTTAGGTTAGATTTTTAATTGTTCAGATTGAATAAATCAAATATTTTACAGTACAGCATTTACTCTGGCAGAAAGGCGAGGCGAGTTTAATCATGCTGTCCTAAAAAGTTTTTTTTTTTTTTTTAAGTATTTGTTTATTTTTCATTAACAGATTTGTCAGTAGAACCGTTCATTTCTTTAAGTGCACAACCTTTTTTTAAACCTGTCATTTAGGCAGGAAATACATTTCCAGCATTGCTCGGCTTGGGAAATAAGGGCCTTGTAGGTGTAACCGTCATGCTAATGAAGGTGTCACGGTCATCTTTGGGGTCGGAGGTCGACATGCTAATAAGCCGCTCGATTCTCATGCCGTTTTCACACTCATTGCACACATCACACGCACACCCACTCGCACACCACGACCGCACCGCCCTGGGAACGTCCAGATTGTTGTTTTCCAGGCTCTGGCTGTTAAACTAAAATGTGCGATGCAGCAAAGTGCTGATGTGTTCATTCTCTGTAATTAGAACATCCCACCAGTTCCAAGGAAAGGGGGGAAAAAATCTAAACTAATGTTTAATTTGCCTCCTGCTCAAAGGCAGGCCTTTGTTATTGCCACTGCAATTAACTTTATGCAGAGGCCTAGGCATTTCCTGTGATTGATGTAATTTGCATAGAACAAATCAGAATGAGAATCGAATCCCCGCCACCCCCACGTGCACACAAACACGCATTTTTACACGACACCTCCATCAGTGGCCTAGCAACAGTCGCCACCATGTTCGAACGGCATTGTGGGATGGATTTTGAGTGTCACCGGCAGCCCCATGAGCGCCCGTGCCGCCCCCCCCTCCCACATCGTTACCACAGCGATGGGATTCCATAGTCGGCGCTGCTAATTGAACTGCTTGATTATTAGGCACGAATGGCAGAAATAGACGAATGTGCTCACATGTAATTAGACACGTACAAGCGGTCACACTCAGTTAGGGCTGCCAACCGAGTCTGGTCTGATATTAACCGTTCTCAAGTTGCTAAGTGACCCGCACTGTCCACTGTAATAAACATGCATGGTCAATGAGTGCTTAGTGGTCAGATTTAATGCATTGCGGCGGTAATCGTCAAGAAGCATCCTCGGTTTGCTCAAGATATGCCGCTGGAGCCTGGAGGTTTCTGTGTTGCACGTGTGTGCATGTTTCTAACAGGTGTGTGTGGCATCTAACAGGTGTGTTTGCGCCGGATGGTCCCGAGGGAGAGGAAGTATAGACTTTCTTTGCAAATTCAGTTAGGAAGGTGTCAAAAGATTTAGCCCAGAATTGCACTTTCAAAAAAAAATCTCTATAAAACCCATGCATTTAGAGCTTTTGGAATTTAAAAATCAGGGTAAATTTTACTTATTTCTTCTGGGAAACAACTTCTGTAGCCTCTGAAGGGCAGTACTAAATTTAAAAAAAAGATGGTATTTAGGCAAAATAAGAAAAATGTACACATCTCCATTATGGTCAAAAGTTTTCACCCCCTGGCCCATAATGCATTTTCATTTTGACTGTTCTCTTACAATCTGTCTAGACCTTATGGCTTTTTTTTTTTTTCTCTCATCTTCTCTCTCCATTCTGTTTTTTTTTTTTTTTTCATTCTGGATCCATGACTCCCCTCATCTATTCATTCATTCATTCATTCATTCATTTATAGTCTAAACAGTTAAAAATCTAGCTTTAAAAAGCTGTATTTTTTTATTTTTTTATTTTTATTTTTTTAAAGTCTACTTTAACGATACTAATTATTTATAGTCTCAGAACAATTAAAATTTGAACAAAACTTTATTTATTAACAAATATTAAAAAAGCTTTATTTATTCGTTTATTAACAAAGCAGCTTTATTTACTAATTTATTTACAATATAAGTGATTAAAAGTCTTCTTTAAAGAGACTATTTATATTTTTTTATAGTCTGAACAATTAAAAATCAAACTTAAAGAAACTGTTTATTCATTACAATATAAACAATTAAAATTCTACCTTAACAATACTATTTATTTATTTATAGTTAGTCAACAAATAAAAAAATCTTATAAATCTTATATAATTTAAAGAAACGTTATTTATTTATTTACAATCTAAGCTATTTATTTATTCATAGTCTGAAAAATTAAAAATCTAACTTAAAGGAATTGTATTTATTTATTTACAATATAATCAAATATAAAGTCTACCTTAATGTTTAAATATTTATGTATTTATTTTATTTATAGTCTGAACAATTAAAAATCTAACTTAAATAAACGATTTATTTACAATATAATTGATTAAAAGTCTACCTTAACAGTACAATTTATTTATTTAAATTTGTATTATTTGTATTTATTTGGGCTTTTTCAAATAGGTATAAAGGTTTTAATTATCTGTGTAAATTTCTGTTGATTAAATGCACATTTAAAAAAGTATGAATGAATGTGAAAAGGCGCAAAAGATACACAGAATGACAAAAACTTCATTAATCTACTTTTATTTAACATGCCCTGCTGGACACTGTATAGTATACTCTAAATGGGGTAAGTTGTCACAATGGAATCTTCCATTAAAGACCAAAATGAAAATAATTTTTTGAACAGCTTTCCATGTTTCTGTCATTCTGAGCTTTATCTTCCCTTCCTCATGTTTCTCCTCTTTCCTCTTTTTTTTTTTTTTTTTTCTTCTCTCGTCCACTCTCCTGCTGGAATGACGCTGCCAAGCTCCCGATCTATATTTCAAAGTGCGAGGAGGAAAGGAATTCTGTAATGAGTTCCCCATCTCCCCCACCAGCCGTGGAAGAAACGCTTTGTGAAACTAATTGAAACTGGCATCTGTGTGTTTGGGGGGGAAGATCTTTGGGGGTTGAAGGAATATTTTTTTTTTTACACCACACTTTTTACCAAAATCACTTTTCGAAGGTTGAAACGTACGCCTGCTTCAATTAGCTTGGAGTACTGTTAGAGAAAATGCTTTTGCCAAATGTGGTATTTTAATCAAACTTACATTTAAACTGCCATGTGGTGGCCTCAATAGATAAGTGGTCAACCGAGCCTTTTCAAGGGTTAATTCCTAAATTATTACATCCTGCATATGTTGTGACATCTTTAATTTAGATGAATGAATTGCCATAGTTTCCCATTTCTTACCTGTCCTGACAAGATCAGAAATGTAAACATCTTTTTTCCTCCTCAGACTTTTCTTATAGCTCCAATAACCAAGCGTGCAGGCAGAAGTATTTGGCTACGTGAGTTACATGTGTGTGTGTGTTCGAGCTAGCAAACTGAAACTCCCACCCAATGCACAAACACACATTCTGAGAGTGTTTTATGTCTCTCAATTCATGCAGGCAGTGTGTAATGGACCAATGTTAGCGGACATGCTACATACTACATACCACAGCGGCGCAATGGAAATTTACAGTCAATAGAGGCTTGAAAAACTTCAACCACCTGTGTTTTTCCTTCAAGGGGAGTCATGGATTCAGAATGATAAAAAAGGAATGGAGAGAGAAGATGAGAGGGGAAAAAAGGCTACAAGGTCTAGACAGATTTTAAGAGAGCTCAAATGAAAAAGCATTAAGAGCTGGGGGTGAAAACTTTTGAACAGAATGGAGATGTGTACATTTTTCTTATTTTGCCTAAATATCATCAATCATCAATCTTTTTTTCATTTAGCGCTGCCCTTTAGAGGCTACAGAAGATGTTTCCCAGAAGACACAATAAGTTAAATTTACCCTGATCTTTAAATTCCAAAAGTTTTCACCCCCCAGCTCTTAATGCATGGTTTTTCCTTCTGAAGCATCAGTGAGCATTTGATCCTTCTGTAATAGTTGCGTATGAGTCCCTCAGTTCTCCTCAGTGTGACCAGATGGATCTTAAAGTCGTACAGTCATTGTTGGCAAAGGTTCAAATACAAAAAATGCTGGAAAACCAAAGAATTAGTGGATCCTGAGGATTTTGAGGATTCTTCTGATTCTTGTTCAGGACAAACAAGAGACTCATGAACTAAACAAAAAAAAAAAAACAGCTATGGATCATTCAGGTAACACACAGTATTAAGAATCAAGGGTGTGTAAACTTTTGAACGGGGTCATTTTTATAAATTCAACTATTAATTTTTCTTGTGGACTATATGTAAATGTCTTTTACGTGAAATATCTTATTTATGTCAGGATCCCTCTTATTTTGCTAAAATAATTGACATTTTGCAGATTCTGAAAGGGGTGTGTAAACTTTTGACTTCAACTGTAATTCATCCCTTTCAGGTGAAATGGCAATTGCAGATTGAATTGAATAAATTTAGAGGTGAAAGGCTGTAAGAGGGGAATGGTGAAAAAGAGAGGAGGTGTAGTCATGTTTGACGAGGGTCGCAGAGGTGTCGGGAATGGGGGACGGGTTCGGTGGATGTTATTTCATCTTATGTCACGCCGAGCAATCAATCTGAGTCATTATATGCTGCAGAGGGAGCCGGCCTGAGCTCAGATTGATAGCTGTGTAAATAATAGCACCTATGATTAGAATGGCCGAGCCGTCCAATTAAAAAGGCAGGCGTTGAGAAGAGAGGACACTGTGTGTGTCTGTGCCGCTGTGATCGTCTACTGGAGGATACAGCTCTTATGATTCACTTTCTGGTTTAATCTTACTTCTGCACTCAATTGGTACAGTCAGGGTCCAAAATTAACTATCGCCAAGTGGCAAATGTGACAAATTGGCTTTGGAGAGTTAATGTAATAGAATTACTGCCCACCGACCTGGTCATTTTATGAATTGCACCATAGTACAAGGTTTAAATGCAAAAATAATATTGACTCTAGCTTTTTTTATTATCTGATATCAGTGGATAAAATCATAGAGCATATCATATACACCTTATTCAGCCCGCCGCCATTTTGAATCGAAAACGAGGCTGTGAGGGATAGCAGTCCAGCAGCGCCCACTGTGGCGTATTGTTGCGTACTATCGGGATGTAGATTGTTTAGTCAGAAAATAATAGGTCATTTCACATTTTTCCACAGGACAAAGAGCTCCAGAAAACATGGATTGTTCCACAGGACATATGTGACCCTGGACCACAAAACCAGTCTTAAGTCGCTGGGGTATATTTGTAGCAATAGCCAAAAATACATTGTTTGGGTCAAAATTATTGATTTTTCTTTTATGTCAAAAATCATTAGGAAATTAAGTAAAGATCATGTTCCATGAAGATTTTTTGTAAAATTCCTACTGTAAACCTATCAAAATGTAATTTTTGATTAGTAATGTGCATTGTTAAGAGCTTAATTTGGACAACTTTAAAGGTGATTTTCTCAGTATTTAGATTTTTTGCACCCTTAGATTTCAGATTTTCAAATAGATGTATCTCGGCTAAATATTGCCCTATCCTAACAAACCATACATCAATAGAAAGCTTATTTATTGAGCTTTCATATGATGTATATATCTCAGTTTTGTAAAATTTGACCTTATGACTGGTTTTGTGGTCCAGGGTCACATATAACCTAACTTTCAGGTAACAATTTTGCATTTATTTAAGAAAATGACTGTGGAAAGACTGCTAATTTCTAATGTGAGCATGTTTATCTTCCTTTAAACGCTTACACAGAGTTTTTCAAATGATGTTATATAGATTAAAATGGTTCATGTTAAGAGCCTGCAGCTAGGTCATAAGCGTCTTCCCGACCTTTATTATGAAATTACGATAAACATGACATTTTCCTTGTCTAAAGCAAAACAGAAACAAAAAAATAATGTTCTGAATATCATTTTGCGATTTTTAAAATTGGTTTACCTCAAACGCTACACAGCTAACTAATAAATAAATGTTATCTTTTGATCGCTTTGCATAAAAATAAACTTTCTACCCACTGTTTTTTGTATGACTTAACATGTTGTCTGAAAGAGGCTTACCATCTAACTGCAGGCTCTTAACACAAACTATTAAGCATGTTAATCTTTAAAACATCATTTAAAAATAATATCTTTTTCACTTACGATCGCAAGGTTTTCCTTTCGTGAGGCTTTTGAGTCCAGGTAAACACAGACGGAGCTGAACCCTCCTTAAGCTTCCTAATTCCAGTCAGTGTTTTTGAAAAACAATCCTGAGTAAAATGTTAGGAGCACCGTCTTGTGTTCTTTGTAATCTATACAAAATGGAGATATTTAGTTTAGTTGTTGTAGTAAAATATAACATTTTAGCTCTGTGTAAACGTTTAAAGGAAGATAAACATGCTCACATTGTAAATTAGCAATTAGCCAACCGGCTAGTTTCCACAGTCATTTTCTTAAATAAATGCAATATTGTTACCTGAAAGTTAGGTCCTATGTCCCGTCGAACTTTAATAATACACATTTTCTGAAGTTCTTTGTCCTGTGGAAATTAGTGAAATGATATTTCTCTTTATTTTTCTGACTAAACAATCTACATCCTGGTACGCAACAATACGCCACAGTGGGCGCTGCTGGACTGCTATCCCTCACAGCCTCGTTTTCGATTCAAAATGGCGGCGGGCTGAATTGTTTTGTCTTTTAGTTTTTTTCAGAGGTTTGGGGTTGGTATGTTTTTGAAAAAGTCTTATGCTCACCAAGGCTACATTATTTGCTCATAAATTCAGTAAAAACGGTAATATAGTGAATTATTATTGCTATTTAAAATGACTGTTTTCTATTTTCAAATATTTTAACATGTAATTTATTCATATTTATTTATATAAGACAAAATTTTAGTCTTTAACATATAAACTTTCAGAAATAATTTTATACACTGGTGGTCTGCTTAAGAAATAACCTCTTATTATCAATATTAAAAGCAGTTTTATATATATATTTATTTACTTATTTATTTACTTATTTACTTACAATATTTATGGAGCGGTAATTCTTTAAATGAAAAGCTGAAAAGAACAGCATTTATTTATTTATTTTTTTTAAATACATATTTTGTGACATAAGTGTTTAACAAACTGTCAAAAAATTCATTGCATCTGTGGTGAATAAAGTTTTTTTTTTTTTAATGTTACTAAACATAGTTTATGCATATTAAATGTTACAAAATGTAATATCATAAGTGTATATATATATATGTATATATATATATATGGCTGTATCATAAGTATGTGTTATATATTATTACACACTTATATTGTATTATATATTTATATTTATACATTGAAAATTAAATTATTAAAAATAATACATAAATTATTGTATTTATTTATTTTTTTATTACACTTTATTTTATTATGTTATATATTTATATTTATACATCATTTTTAACATTTACCAGGCATAAATTGAAAATTAAATTAATAAAAAATTAATAAATTATATAATAAAAATAAAATGCATATTAAATGTTACAAAATGATGGCTGTATCATAGGTATGTATTATGGATCAAAGACATTAAGATGTCCACGTCAAAAGAAATTTGCAAAAGTGACTATGTCCATAGAAAGCACATTAAATGTAAGTATAAAGTGTCTACTTTTAAGGTTTCAAAAACATTTTTGGAGAATAAAATGTCAAAATTTGGTTGAAAAGTTACATTATCATTCAGTGTAACACAATATTTATGTTAAAATTCAAACAACATGCTTATTCTGACTTACATGTTAAAATATCTAAAAGAATAAGGGAGAATATTACATATTATTGTGTTTTAAATCAGTAAAAAATTCTTACTGACAAATGGGCAAAACTTAGGAAGTAATTTGTCTTTTAATATGTCATAAATTGATTTTTGTTATAAATATGCCTGACAAGATTGTTACACTAAATAACATTTAAGTGAGTGTCTTCTGTAAATTAGGGAAAAAATGTATGATATTTATTTTTTGCTCAGAAAAACAAAAACAAAAATGCAATTAAATTAAACACAAAACTTTTTAATAATTTTTTTGGGAAAAACAACAACAATTTAAAGCAGTATTACACTTTTTGTTTTTATGCTTAAACCCTTTTTCATTATTGACCCGTTATATATTATTACATATGTATTATATATTATATATGTTATATATTTATATTTGAAAGCCATCATTTTCAACATTTAACAGGCATAAGCTGATAAAATAGTAACTGACATGCAGGTCTTAAATGTAAAAAAGATATCAGCGTTATTACACTGGAAGTGTTGATACCTGCTGCGACTGTACAGTGCGTCATTCATTTTTAATGAGACACAACAAAAGCCAGTGTGAAAGATCTCAATGCAAAGAACCCAATCTTAGCGTCTGTTCCCTCTCATATAAACATACACCCTGATTACAGCCAATCAGACAACAGGATAGGGTCAGAGAGGATAATTTAAAAGATGACTTGTGGTATTTCCAGCTGTTCCAGGAACAGGGGTGTGACATCTTATCTAAACATGCCAAAAGTCTCCAGCCAGGTCAGGACAACACCCCAAACCCAAACACACACAAATCTTCAGAGCTATGACAAAGCAAGACAAACTTAATAACAGTGAGTCGTGCTCTCAACTATCCCAAGAGATTCCTGAGCGCTTTGCTGCAACACACAGCGCAGCGCTGCACGTCTGACACCAGATTCACGGAGATCTGAGGCAGCGGCAGGTGGAGAAGACACAAAATGCTTGAGCAGAGAAAATGAGATGGATGGAAAGAACAATAAAAGTCTTGAGAAGATGATCGAGTTTAGTATGGAAAGTTCAAATCTTAAGGGAGGATGAAAGAATTGCGAGAGTTGCTAATATAAAGCCTTGAGACTCTGTAATGAATTGTAAAATAAAACACTAAAAAAATCTTATTAAAATATAATATTACAAAATGTTCTTACAAAAAAGTTATTCTAGAGTCAGATTTACTCAGTTGCTCATGTAAAAACTTAACGTTCTAGTATTTTAATATTACTATTTTTATTGTGAAATAAAACCAAAAATAAACAGAATATTAATATAAATTAAATGAATATAAAAATGTATCATATTGAAAAATATGAATATATTATATTTTCTATTTTTGTAAAAACTAGTATAACTTTTATTAGTATCCTTTATTATTAAATAATAAATAATACAATATCAATATAATATAATATAGAAATATTAAACAGAAAAATTAGATATTCTGGTTTTCTGCTAAAATGAAAATGAAACTTTTACTGTAAAACAAAAAAAATTAAAGAAAGTAAAATAAACATACAATAATATAAAATAAAAAAAATCTGTAAAAATAAATAAAAAATATACAAAATAAAATATTAATAAAATCCTTCAAATGTTTTATAAAAATAATATTACAAAATGGAAAAATTAAATATATAAAAAAAATATGAATTTATTATATTTTCTATTTTCTGTAAAACAAGTATAACTTTTATTAGTATCCTTTATTATTAAATAAAAGTAATAAAATATCAATATAATATAAAAATATTAAACAAAATAAATTTCTGCTAAAATGAAAATCTAACTTTACTGGAAAACAAAATTAATAATTAAAAAACAAAGTAAAATAAAATATACAATAAATTATAATGTAAAAAATGAAATCTGTACAAAATAAAAAAATAGCTAAATCCTTAAAATATATTATAAAAATAATATTACAAAATGTAAAAAATAAATCTAACATTTTCTATTTTTAGTCAATAATAATAATAATAATAATAATAATAATAATAATAATAATAATAATTCACATAGGTAAACGGAAGGAAACATTATTACTGAGTTGCTCATAAAAACTCAGATTCTAGTATTGTAATATTACTATTGTATTGTAAAGTAAAAAAAAAGAAATATTAATCTTGTCACGTATCTGGTCTTCCCTGTCATCATAAACTCTTGCACCACACTTCATGGACTTCATTCCCCATAAGCCACTGCACTAATCACTGCATTCACCTGGCCCTTGTTTCTCACTGCTCTGATTAGTTCTCACAGCTGCACCTCATCACTCTGACTGCATTTAAGCCACTCACACACACAGCCACCTTGCAAAGTCTTATCGTTCCATTTGGTCGTAATTCTAAGCGTTTATCTCTGTGTTGGTTTATCAGTGTGTGACTCTGGACTGTGTACCCCGTTGATGATTCCTGCTTCCTGCCATTGCGACCATTGCCTGTCTATCGAACTGTTTCCCGGATTACCTACGTTGTTCCTGTCTGCCCGGTTCGGGTCACGGAGGCCATGCATGGACTGTGTGGTTTCCCTCCCACCCACCCTCCCTGCTGCTCCAGTCCCGCCACCTCTGTCTCCTGACAGTCCCTCTACTCACCCACATCCCACCTTCGGTGCAGAGGACTTGCCGTGGGACTGCCAGTCGCCATCGGTGTCCAGACTGAAGGATCCCTCACCATCACCTCCAGTCTCAGAGTCCTGTGCTCCACCTCGGCCCTCCGACCCTGCGGCTCCACTCCGGCTCTGTGCTCCCTCGTCTCCGTTGTCGGCCGTCGGCCCACCAGCTCCTCCGGGCTCCATCGTCTCTCCGGCTCCGCCCCGGTCAGTCGTCGCTCCACCTTCGCCTCTGGACTCTACTCCTCCGGCTGCGCCTCGTCACTCCGTCCTGCCGGCTCTGTGGACCTCCTCCCTCCCGTGGGCACAGCCTCGATCCTCTGTCACTCCGGCTCCGCTGCGTACCTCCGGACCTCCATCTCCGCCGGGGTCGCCAGAGCCTTGGGTTCCGCCTTGGTCCTCCGGATCCTCTGTGTCGCCCAGGACCATCGACTCTCCGGTTCCGCCTCGGGCTCCACCGGCTCCACCTCCGTCGGTCGGCCCCATGCAGGAGCCAACCCTTCCTCCACCATGGCTTCTCCCTCCGTCGGCTCCGCCTCATTTCGTGGTTCCAGTACCCCTACATGGACCTGGCCCTCCATCCCTCCCCCTGTTCCGCCTCCGCTCCACCACCCTCAAGGTTGTATAAGGTGGTTAGAGCGTCTGGAAGCCGCTCCTTGTGGAGGGGCTCTGTCACGTATCTGGTCTTCCCTGTCATCATAAACTCTTGCACCACACTTCATGGACTTCATTCCCCATAAGCCACTGCACTAATCACTGCATTCACCTGGCCCTTGTTTCTCACTGCTCTGATTAGTTCTCACAGCTGCACCTCATCACTCTGACTGCATTTAAGCCACTCACACACACAGCCACCTTGCGAAGTCTTATCGTTCCATTTGGTCGTAATTCTAAGCGTTTATCTCTGTGTTGGTTTATCAGTGTGTGACTCTGGACTGTGTACCCCGTTGATGATTCCTGCTTCCTGCCATTGCGACCATTGCCTGTCTATCGAACTGTTTCCCGGATTACCTACGTTGTTCCTGTTTTCTGGTGATTATTCTTGCCTGTCGACACTTCTCAATAAAGCCTTGCTAATGGATCCCTACTCTCAGTCGTCCCGTTTGTGACAAATCTAAATT
Source organism: Garra rufa (assembly GCF_049309525.1). Lineage (NCBI taxonomy): Eukaryota > Metazoa > Chordata > Actinopteri > Cypriniformes > Cyprinidae > Garra > Garra rufa. The sequence goes on from NC_133371.1 coordinate 36,632,396, forward strand.
AAAATAATATAAAAAATATCATATTGAAATATTAAATAGTATTATATTTTCCATTTTCAGTAAAAAATTATAACTCGTTATAGTTAACTTTTATTAGTAAATAAAACATAATAAAATATCAATATAATGTAATATAAAATAATAAACAAAAACATGAAAATAAATTTGACATTCAGCTTTTTTGCCAAAAATGAAAAAATCTAACTTTTACTGTAAAACAAAACAGTAAAAAAAATATAAAAATAAAGTAAAATAAATATACAATAATATTTTTTAAAATCTGTAAAAATAAGACAGATAATAAATATAATATAATATAATATAATATAACAAAATGTAAATAGGCAGATGTAGATGGAAAGAGACATTATCATTAAGTTGCTTAAATAAAAACTTCAGATTCTAGTATTGTAATATTACTATTGTATTGTGAAATAAAATAAATGTAAATTAAAATAATATCAAACATAGTCATTCATAGTCATAGTCATTCACATAAATGGACAGCACCAAAATGACAAATAGAGCTGGAAATATAAACACTTGAGACTCTAATATTTTAATATTATTCTTGGGGAAAAAATTATATATATATATAATTAATTTTAGATATAAAATAAAACAAAAAATAAAGGCCTTTTTAAATCAAATAATATTAAACAAAAAATATATAAATTATTTTTTTTATTGTTTGTTTTAAACATTATTTTAATGCAATTTGATATTTGAAATACACACACACACACACACAGGACGTTATCTTGTGTGAAAAACAGATAGATAGTTAGCAGTTAATATAAACACTTCAGAATCTGATCCCGCCCCCAAATTCATCTGATTGGTCTAACATTTTAAAAATGGACATTGATCTGCTGTGTGGCGTGTCATAAGGTGAGCTGTTTTTAACCCAGCATCTTAAAAATGTGCCGCACATGGCACAAGATGCAGCAAATCCATCTGCCGCGTGTATATGACCAACAGATAAAAAAGGAAGACTTTCTATGTGACCGACCCTTTACACAGTTACATAATTACATAAGCCAGCACTCATGAAGGAACGACAGAGCCTGATAGAAAAGGACAGACCAAAGACACAGAAATGCTGGGAATATGGGCAAAGGAGAAGAAAAAAAAAGAAGAAGAGCGGGGTGGTGGACGAGGGCGCCCTGGCCGAGAGACAGGAAATGAGTTGGTCTGTCTCATACCCCAGGACAGAGCGGGGTGCCAAGAACACAGCTGCATTTCCTCTCTGCCCTCTTCTGCCCTCATCTCTCGCTCTCTCCATTTCTCTCTATGATCCTTTCCCAGCTGCCAGCTGTAGTCTAGCTTAGTCATGGACAATAGAATAAAACACACTGATGGATCGGGAGAGTTTTCTTTCCCCTCTGTATGGAGTCACGATTATCATATTACCCTTATTACTGAAAGTCTGTCATGAAAACATAGTCATTAATAGTGCGAGCATGAGTCTAAACTAACAGGAGAGGGAGGCCACACATGCTGACCCCTTGCCTCTGTCTTTCATAAATCATGTCATGCTGTATGTGCTGGGAAAATGATATTGCCCCGGAGTTAGTTTTAGTGTGGGGCATGAGTGCGTTCAAGTCAACGCTTTACATTTTATACGACATTTATGTTCTTGGCAGATGGTCTCCTATTAAAGCAACTGTTACGTGTCCTTGAGGAAGACTGTGCCAATATTGTGGCTGTGACAAGTGCTTAAGCTACACTACAGATACTACAAACTGAGTAGAATAGAAACGCTCAATATACAGAATTTTATTCAAAAAGAGAGAAAGCAGTCCTCACAAGAGAAAATGATAGAGAGACGTAATCTGGGATTTTTTCTCTTCACACAATGGTTTTGCGTGATGTACTAAAAGAGTTTATTCAAATTTAAAGCTAAAATATTGATCAGGTTCTGTTATTATTTCTTAATTTAAACAATAAATATAAAAAAAACACTTTATTTATTAATGTTTATCAGTTTAATTTTCAGTTTATGCCTGTTAAATGTTGAAAATAATACATTAAAACACTTTATTTATTATTTTTTATAAATTTAATTTTCAGTTTATGCTGTTAAATTTTGAAAATGATGGCTTTCAAATATAAATATATTGTATATCTATATCTATATGTATGTATGTGTACACTTATGATACAGCCATCAATTTGTAACATTATGCATAATCTACAAAGTTTAGAGTCAGTAATATTTAAAATAAAATTATATAAAATAAAAAAGTCAATAAATTATTTATTTATTTATTTATTTAATTTTCAGTTTATGCCGGTTAAATGTTGAAAATAATACATAAAAATGATTTATGCATTATTTTGTATTAAAAATAATAAATGAAAACAATTTATTTATTATTTTTTATTAATTAAATTTTCAGTTTATGCCTATTTATGCAATAAATGTTGAAAATAATAAATAAAAAATTATTTATATATATTTATATATATATATATATATATATATATATATATATATATATATATATATATATATATATATATAATATGTATGTGTATGTATATGTGTATATATATATATATATATGTATATGTATATATGTATATATATGTATATATATGTATATATATATATATATATATATATATATATATATATATATATTACATTACACAGTTATGATGCAGCTATTAATTTGTAACATTTAATATGCATAAACTACTCTAAGTTTAGAGTCAGTAACATTTTAAATAAAATATAATAAATAAAAATAATAATAAATATATTAATAAAAAATAATAAAAAAATATTTTTCCAATATTTAAAAACATTGTAACATTTTGTATAACATTTTAATATTATTTAATTTTTATGAATATTTTTAATGACCTGCAGATATAATATCAAAGGGATTTAATACCCATTTTCACAGCTGTTTCCTCTAAGTCCTGACTAAAATAAATAAATAAATAAAGCAAAGTAGTTTTTGAAGAAGTGCCAGATCACTAGTGAAGTCAGCCATCATTAGAGAATGTTTGCTTCCAAAATGTTACTTAATCCGATTGTATGTTAGTTGATCCGACACCCTTGTGTTTGCAAGTTTATTTTAGTAAACCAACATCTCTTTGTCCAATGCATTTGAAAACAAGAGGTTACACTCCGCTGTAGACACAGCTGGTGCTGCGGTCGCTTTCAACATGCCAGCTGATTTCCAAGGTAGCGTCTACCTCGCGCTCTCGCTGCGCTCAGCGAGCCTTTGTTATTGCACGTTTTGTCCGCGAGACTGATAGTTCCCCTAGGCCGTGGAGGTGTATCCATACACAAGTGACACCTGGTTTGTTCTCTCCACAAATCTCTAAATTAGAGCTGTCACATGCCTGCCTGTATCACGTCATAGCTACGAGATTGCCTACGCAGGGCCCTTGTTTAGAATGATGGGTGATTTGTCACCGTTTTAATGCCTTTTCTTTATAGTCGTCGTTCCCACAGCGGGTCGGTGTGCATGGTTTGTCATTACTCGCTCAAGGACGGTTTGATGCCGTTATCAGTGCCATTAGAGTGATATTGGCTGCTTTATACTGTCATTTTTCTTCAATGTTTACCTGATAAACGAATCGGTCCAGGTGTTTAGTGCCCTGGAGTGTGAGAGCAAAAGCCAGTCACGTTACATGACTGCCTGACACATACACACACACACACACACACACACACACACACACACACACACACACACACACACACACAGAGGAGCAGGAGAGGGTGTGTCTGAACTGTGTGCGTCAGACTGTGTCCTAATCACAAATCACAGCCAATCAGAACAATGTGCACAAATGAGTTTCATACTTGTGGGCGTGGCTAATTAGAATTCAAATTAACACTCATGAATTGAAAAGAAGCCTTAAAAAATGTTACTGACCTATTTTAGCAACGGTTGCTGCCAATTTGCGTATGCAAGTGCAGAATGTTTTGATTGTAATAAAATATATTATAAAATATGGTTTAATACTAAACCATGTCTGTCATCATCAAAGATCACCTAAATGTAAATTAGTGGTAATTTATCAAATAAAGTAGTTTTGTTTGTTTGTTTGTTTGTTTGTTTGTTTGTTTGTTTGTTTGAATGTTTTTTTTCTCTATTCAAAAAGATTTTTATATAATTTGATTTTATTAATATTTATTTTAATTCATTTATTGTATACTTATTTTTACTAAAAATTTTACAAAAGTATTTTATTATTGTATATTTATTTATTTTAGCTGAACATGGAAACTAATATTTTTTATTAATAATTTATGATTTTTATTTTATTTACATGCATTATTTTTACTGTAAATATTTTTATTGTATATTATTGTATACTTATTTATTTTTAATTATTTAATTTTATTTTACTGTAAAAGTTAGTGGGAAGCAGAATATAATTTTTTCATATTTCTATATTACTTTATTTAAATTTTATATTTTATGTAATTTTATATTTATATTACTTTATTTTTTTAGTAATATATTTTTTAATATTATTTTGTTTTATGCATTTTTAATGTAAATATTTTTATTTTATATTATTGTATATTTATTTTTATCTTTAATTTATTTAATTTTGTTTTACAGTAAAAGTTAGCGGAAAGCACTGTATTACTTTACAGGGATATTTTATTATTTTTTGTTATTTTTCTAATTTTATATTTGATATAATTGTATATTTATATTACTTTATTTTTTATTTAATTAAAATATATATTTTTGCATATTTTTCACAAAAATATTAACCAGCAAAAACTGTTTTCGACATTGCTACTAAGAAAGAACCATTATTAATAATTGATTACCAATAATAATTGAGCCCCAAATCGGCATATTAAAATGATTTCTGAAGGATCATGTGACACTGAAGACTGGAAGCTGAAAATTAAGCTTTGCCATCACAAGAACAAATGACATTACAAAATATACTAATATATATAAACCTATTTAAAGAAAATGATAGATAAAAAAAATTAAAATGATAGAAAAAAAATTGTCAAAATTAATTCATCCCAGCCTACATAAGCATAATATCAAATATGCATTCACATTTTACTGAAAATGAGAGAGAAATGGTCAGTTTCTAAATATTTCCCCAAACCAAAATGTGTCATGTGTTAGCCTGAGCGGTCATGTGTTAGCCAGACATCTCTGCTGTAAACACTTCACATTGTGTATATGGTTTTTAGTATCTGTGTGCACGTACATGTGAGGTGGCCTGATGCGTCTTGGCTTTATCCCCAAAGAGACAGATGTGCAAATGCATTGTGTGCGTACACATTAATTCTCTCTGTCTCTCTCTCTCTGTCTCTCTCTGGCAGCTGCACATAATCAAGATAATGCATTTGAAGCTCAGTGTATCTGACCCTGGAACTGTGCTTACTGTCTATTGCTGTCCTTTATAACACAGTCCAAACAGTTGTCACCATGTCTACATTCAGCTTGCATAGATCTTTTTATCTTGCCATCAGTGTAAAGCAGGTTGGCGATTCCCAAATCGGAATATAGTGTTCGGAAAATAAATAGAGGGTTTGCACTTACATCACGATTCAGTTACCCGGATGCCCAGCCATATTGGCGATACTCTGATGTAAACAACAGCATTGATTGCATGTTTAATCTACTACTGAATACGTTGTTCTGCTAATTTATGCTGTCTAAAACATAAGAAAAATGTGTGGAAGCTGCTAAATCATATAGAGAAGGACTTAGTAAGCAGGAAAGGGCACAATATTTTGACAAAGTTAATAGGTGGTAAAGATACGTACAAGTAGTGTTAATTAAGATATTAGCCTAATATTTCACCAACCTGACTGGAAATGAGAAGAACAAACGCAAATGTTGTCAAGATTCTTGTCTTGGAAATCCTGGTTCAGTTTGGCCAACCACAAACGCCTTTTGTTCCTCAGACAGCTTTTTGCACTCTTCTCCTTGATTTGTTATAACATTTAGTAGCAGTCCTTAGTACTCCAAATGTTTTTCCTGGTCTAACCGATTAATACAACCCCAAAAAAATGACAATAATCAGCAAAATATGCGAGTTTTGTTCGGTTCAATGCCGTTGTTTACCTTATGCGGGCCATTGAAATCGCTTTTGAATGCGCGTTCACTTTTACTTTTGTACTTTGTGTTTTACTTTGACTTTGGAGATTTGCGATCACGTACTTAAAAGTTTTTGGTTTGGTCCTCACTTTACACAATTTTCATGTTTTCAAACCTAAATTAGCAAGCTTTTATTTTGGCGGGTTGCCGGCAAGTAAGTATACGCGCTCCCGCCGGGTTTCGCGCTTCCGATTAAAGAGCGTTCAGCAAATGCGCGCTCTTAACTTATTTACACAGCGCACTTTCTTATTTTGGTCGCGCATGTCGACCTGCGGACCAGTTGTGTGCACCCCTGTTTATAGTACTGAGCGGTAGTCTTTAGCACACATTTTTACAAGATTAGATGTTTGTCAGTGGTGCTCATGATCTTAAAACCATTCGCCATCGGCCTCTCAGTCATCTCTCCGTTCTCTGTTTATGTGGTAAGTGAAATTGTATGTACTGTAATGTAACAGGCTTCTGCTTGCAAGCTGTTAACCATGTCCCTTCAGTGGCGTCGTAGACCGCATTATTCGTTTTCCCTGTTTGAAAAATTCAGGACACTCTAGCAACTTTAAATACACTCTTAAACTACTTTAAGTGCCTTATTAAGTACATAGCATCGCCCACAACACCCTAGATGTAAGTATTTTAACATCTAGCTTTCCACGAACAATTGCGCCCCAGCCAGAGGAGGACAAAGGCTGATTCCACCCGCTTATTTAATCGAGGTTAGACAATGAAACGAAAAAGGAGTCATTTAGTTCTGCGTATTGAGGAATGAAACAATGGGGTATTGTTATAAAGAGGTGATGATACTCGACTGCAGGTCACGGTGGGTTGTATGGGTTGAAGTTAATCACCTGTCAGAGAGAGCGTTAATGAAGAGATCCCCCTCTGTTCTTTTCAGCCTGTGAGAAAGACACAAGGTCAGAGATGCTGTTCACACAGAAAATGTTGTATGTAGATGTAAGACTTGTTTGATTGATGAACAAAGGAATCTTTTGAGCTGGTGCTTTTGAATGATTTTAGTAGAAAATGTGACTGTTTATGTATTAGAAAACAGTAAAAGTATCTTAAAAGAAGCCCATACAACCACACTACTGTTCAAAAGTTTTTTTTAATGCCTTTTATTCTCATCAAAACTGCATTTATTTGAGTAGAAATACAATACAAACAGTAACAAACCAGTGTCATATTGTGAAAAATGATTACAAGAAAAAAACTGTTTTCTATTAGAATTTTTTTGGGGCTTTTTTTTTCAGAAATTGAATTATGATGGCAAAGATGTCCTATTATTCTAAATGTTATCACTGTTGTGTTTTGCTGCTTAATATTTTTGTGGAAACTGTAATACACTACCATTCGAAAGAATGAGGGAATTAATGAATAAGTGAATGAATGAACAAACAAGTTAATAAATGAACAAGCGAATTAATAAACAAATGAATTAAAGAATGAACAAACCAATGAATGAATTAATTAACGAACAAATTAATAAATGATAAACAAAAAATGAACAAATTAATAAACAAATGAATGAACAAAAAAAGAATGGAATGAACAAACAAGTGAAAGAATGACCAAATTAATGAATGAACAAATAAATGAACACATTAATAAACAAACAAATGAATAAACTAATAAAAGAACGAACAAACAAATTAATAAATGAACCAACGGTAAATTAACAAGTGAATCAATGAACAAAATAATGAATGGACGAACAAATAAATGAACAAAAGAATAAATTAATGAGTGAATAAATAAATTAATGAATGAGTGAACAAATGAATGAACAAGGTAGTAAATCAAGAAGGTAATGAATCAACAAATAAATGAACAAAGGAATGAATGAATGAAGGAACGGATGAATAAATGAATGAACAAGCAAATAATTTAATTGAACGAACAAACACTAAAAGATTTCACCAGTTTCAACTTAAGTTCAGCTGGTGCCTTAAAATTTTAAGTTAAATCAACTTAAAACTACAAGTCATTTCAACTCGCGACAATAAAATTAGTTAATGACTTGTACTTTTAAGTTGATTTAACTTAAACTTTTAAGGCAGCTGCTGAACTTAAAAACTTAAGTTGAAACTGGTGACAACATTTTACAGTGAATGAATGACTGAACTAATCAATCAGCAAATGAATGAGCAAATGAATGAATGAGCGAACAAACTATTGAACAAATTAATGAATCAACAGATAAATGAACGAAGGAATGAAGAGAATGAATGAATGAACAAATAAACGAACGCAGGAATGAATGAAGGAATAAATGAATGAGCAAGCAAATGATTTAATGAACGATCAAATGAATGAATGAACAAATCAATCAACAAATGAATGATTGAATGAATGAATGAACGAATGAATGAATGAACGAACAAACAAACTAATGAACAAGTTAATGAATCAGCAAATAAATGGCGAAGGAATGAACGAACAAATGAATGAATGAACAAATCAATCAACAAATGAATGATTGAATGAGCGAATGAATGAATGAACGAATGAATGAACTAACAAACTAATGAACAAGTTAATGAATCAACAAATAAATGGCGAAGGAATGAAGGAACAAATGAATGAATGAACAAATCAATCAACAAATGAATGATTGAATGAGCGAATGAATGAATGAATGAATAAGTTAACGAATGAATGAACGAACAAACTAATGGACAAGTTAATGAATCAACAAATAAATGGCAAAGGAATGAACGAACAAATGAATGAATGAACAAATCAATCAACAAATGAATGATTGAATGAGCGAATGAATGAATGAACGAATGAATGAATGAACGAACAAGTTAATGAATCAACAAATAAATGACAAAGGAATGAACGAACAAATGAATGAATGAACAAATCAATCAACAAATGAATGATTGAATGATTGAATGAATGAATGAACGAACAAACTAATGAACAAGTTAATGAATCAACAAATAATGCGAAGGAATGAAGGAACAAATGAATGAATGAACAAATGAATGATTGAATGTGCGAATGAATGAACGAACGAATGAATGAATGAACGAACAAACTAATGAACAAGTTAATGAATCAACAAATAAATGGCGAAGGAATGAAGGAACAAATGAATGAATGAACAAATCAATCAATCAACAAATGAATGATTGAATGAGCGAATGAATGAATGAATAAGTTAACGAATGAATGAACGAACAAACTAATGGACAAGTTAATGAATCAACAAATAAATGGCAAAGGAATGAACTAACAAATGAATGAATGAACAAATCAATCAACAAATGAATGATTGAATGAGCGAATGAATGAATGAACGAATGAATGAATGAACGAACAAGTTAATGAATCAACAAATAAATGACAAAGGAATGAACGAACAAATGAATGAATGAACAAATCAATCAACAAATGAATGATTGAATGAATGAATGAACGAACAAACTAATGAACAATTTAATGAATCAACAAATAAATGCGAAGGAATGAAGGAACAAATGAATGAACAAATGAATGAATGAACGAATGAATGAATGAATGAATGAACGAACAAACTAATGAACAAGTTAATGAATCAACAAATAAATGGCGAAGGAATGAACGAACAAATGAATGAATGAACAAATCAATCAACAAATGAATGATTGAATGAGTGAATGAATGAATGAATAAATTAACGAATGAATGAACGAACAAACTAATGGACAAGTTAATGAATCAACAAATAAACGAGGAAGAAATGAATGAAAAAATGAACAAACAAACAAATGATTTAATGAACAAACAAATTAATAAATGAACAAACAAATTAATGAAACAACAAATGAATGAAAATATAAATACATTTTAACAAGGACACAATAAACTGATTGAGTTGCAATATAGACATTTATAAGATTTCTATATGAAATCTATATGCAATATAAAATTGCTGTTCTTCTGAGCGTTCTCTAATAATTGACAATAACTGAACCCCAAAATAAACATGATTTCTGAAGGATCATGTGACGCTCAAGACTGGAAAATTAAGCTTTGCTTCACAGGAATAAATTACATTTTTAAAAAGTTATTTTAAATTGCAATGATAATAATAATAATAATAATAATAATATTTATTTATTTATTTATTTATTGAGTCAAATAAAATGTTCAGCTGTGGGCGGGTCTTATTGATATTGAGCAGGATTTGATTGGGTTGTGAAGAGTGGGCACTACATACCAGAACCAGTAGCAGGTGATTGAGGAGAGTGGATTATGAAGACATATTTTTACTGTAAAAAAAAAAAAACCTGTACTGATTATGTGTGCACAGAATGTGTATAAAGAAAGTAAACAATGTTATTTTTTTTATTGTATTTTACTGAAAAACGAAATGAATGCATTTGAATCGTTAAAATGAACGATTGTCTCAGTGCTCGTGTTTATAGAGTGGGCGCTTTGAAGCTTTGCATTCTGGTCCTTTTTACACATTTTCGTAGCGTATGACAGCAAGATCTTCCATTCCATTTTTATTATTAATTACAATCCCTCTTATCACCCCCGTGTGTGTGTGAGGGGGAGCGAGATAGCGCAAGATATTGTGTTTGTGTGAAGGCAGAAGAATGCAGCATGGCTAATTGCGTTTGGCCGTTTGTGCTGTAAGGTATCTGCAGGCAGATTAAGTGCTCAGGCCTGAGGAGCACAATAAACGCAAACACAGCCTGTCTCTCTTTTTTCGGTCCCTGCTGCTGCCTGTCTATCTGACTCTCTTGGTCTCTGTCTGTGTGAAGAACAGAATTTTCTGACATAGAGGATGAAGGGAGAAATGACTGGTTTGGCCTGAGCTTTTAGTGTGAATATTTCTAAGCTTTTGCTGTACTCTATGACACCTTCTTGAATCCCAACACACAGAAGGACTTAGGTTTTCAAATTGCATACTTGTACAATGCTCTAAAAATATGTACTTCACTTGTAAAGGTAAAGTACATATTTTGAGTGCATAGTTGGGACTAATGCCTCATTCACGTTGTGTCATAAGTATATTATATAAGAGTTGAGTTCATCTGTTTAACAGTTTGGGAACAGTCAGATTTTAAAAATGTTTTTAAAAAGAAGTCTCTCATGTTTATGAGGTTTGAATTTATTTGATAAAATCTAATTGTAACAAATTGTAACAATTAGAATTTTTTTCAGATTTTTGTGGAACTGTTTTTTTTTTTTTGCCACAGGATAAAATAAAAAGTGTAATTGGGACTTTTTAGCTTATTGTGAGTATTTGGCTCATAGTTTGGACTTTTTTCTCACTTTCAGTTTTCAGTTTCACTCTGTTTATGTCTCACGGTTCAGACTTTTTTCCGCAATTTTGCATTGATGTCTTGCAATTCAGATTTTTGATAAAAATCACAGTTCAGACTTTGTTTCCACATTTTTTTTTTCCCCCATTTACAATTTTTTTCCCTCACAATCTGAACTTTTTTCTCACTTTTTTTCTTGCAATTCTACGTTTATGTCTCACAGTTTAGCCTTTTTTCCACAGGATAAAAATAAAAATTTAATTATAACTTTTTATCTCACCATTCTGACTATTTTCCTCACAATTTGGACTTTTTAGCTTACAATTAGTTTTTTTTTCTCTCTCTTTTTTTCTTGCAATTCTAATTTTAAATTTCGCAGTTCAGTCTTTTTCCCACCGGATAAGAAAAAAATAATAATTTAGAATTATCTCACAATTTTGACTTTTTTTTTCTTGCAATTCTAAGTTTATATCTCACAGTTCAGCCTTTTTTCCATAGAATAAAAATTGAATGACTTTTTATCTCACCATTCTGACTATTTTCCTCACAATTTGGACTTTTTTTTCTCTCTCTTTTTTTTTGCAATTACAAGTTTATATCTCACAGCTCAGACTTTTTCCCACAGCATAAGATTAAAATGTAATTATAATTTTTTTATTTTACCATTCTGACTATTTTCCTCACAATTTGGACTTTTTAGCTTACGATTTGGACTTTTTTTTCTCAGTTTTTTCTTGCAATTCTAAGTTTATATCTCACAGTTCAGCCTTTTTTCCATAGAATAAAAATTGAATGACTTTTTATCTCACAATTCTGACTATTTTCCTCACAATTTGGACTTTTTTTTCACTCTCTTTTTTTTTGCAATTACAAGTTTATATCTCACAGCTCAGACTTTTTCCCACAGCATAAGATTAAAATGTAATTATAATTTTTTTATTTTACCATTCTGACTATTTTCCTCACAATTTAGACTTTTTAGCTTACGATTTGGACTTTTTTTTCTCAGTTTTTTCTTGCAATTACAAGTTTATATCTCACAGTTCAGACTTTTTCCCACAGGATAAGAATAAAAATGTAATTATGACTTTTTATCTCACAATTCTGACTATTTTCTACAATTCTAAGTTTATATTTCACAGTTCAGACGTTTTTTTCCACAAGATAAGAATAAAAATGTAATTATGACTTTAATCTAACAATTTAGATCAGAATTTGGACTTTTTTCTCACTTTTTTTCTTGCAATTCTAAGTTTATATCTCAAACTTCAAACTTTTTCCACAGAGCAAAAATAAAAAATGTAATTATGACTTTTTATCTCACAATCCTGACTATTTTTCCTCACTATTTGGACTTTTTAGCTTCCAATTTGAACATCTTTCCTGCAATTTTTCCTGCAAAGTTCATATCTCAAAGTTCAGACTTTTTTTTTTTTAGCTCACAATTCTGACATTTTATATCTCACAGTTCAGACTCAATTTTGACTTTTTTCTCTTAATTGGTGAGATATAAACTCAAAAGTGTAGCTAAAATTTATGGAACCTTGTTTCCATCACTGGAAAAAATAAAGGTTTTGCGTAAGAATTGCATGATACAAACCCACAATTGTGACTTTTTTTTGTCAGAATTACGTGATACAAACTCGCATATTTGGACTTTTTTTCTTGTAAATGTGAGTTATTATCTTGCCATTCTGAATTTTGAGATCTAAAATTGCAACTGTGAGTTATAAAATCAGAATTGTGAGACATAAACTCGCAATTCTGAAAAATAAAGTCAGAATTTTGAGATTAAAAATTAGCCCAGTCAGCATGTACAAATATATTTTCCACAAACTATGATTTGAGATGCATTAATTCAAATTTTTGCATACAGTAGGATGGATAATATGTTAATTTTAGATTCGGACACAGTCACAGGACATCAGCCACCACCTGTTCTCCAGAAGCACAACTTGGACACACAATATCTGTCCTGCACAATCTGATTAGGCATGTGGAGGTGTGACTGCTGGACTGTAGAGGAGGTGGAAGACAGATAAGAGACAGATGGAGGTGTGATGGAGGGGGTGGCACATTACTGATTTATCTGGTCAGTGTAGGTGAGCGTCTCCTTGTCTTTGTCTCAGAAGCAGAAAAAGAAATAACAGCCTTGTGTTTCCCAGAGGCGCTGGGCTGAGACGGAGGCTGTGGGGGAGAGCGTAGCATGTGTGGGCTCAGAACCGCAGCCACCCACAGCCACAGGCACAAACACCTTGCAGACGACTCCATGTGTTCTGCTGCTCTGTGATAGGACTCGCTTTTAGAGCAGAAGGGCTTTGTGGTAGTGATAGACAGAGAGGTATCAGCCAGGCCTATTAATTGGCCTCTGTTTGGCCACTTTTGGCGGATGATCAAACTGTTTGGCTGATTTTCACATGCCATATATTATTATTTTTTTCTCTGAAATCTGCAGACAGCCTTGCGAATGGGAAAAAGAACAATTTTCTTTTGGACTAGTTGATTCTGATATCTATGACAGGCTGGCCAATGACCAACATAGTTATTGGCCAATATAACGGCTCATTTGCTATTAGAAAACTGTGTTAGTTTAGGGTTGGTATTGGAGTAATATTGTGCAATATCATTACAATTTAAAATAAATCTTTTCTAAATTGCAATTTGCATTAAAGCTGAATTTTCAGCAACAATTATTTCACTCTTCAGTGTCACATGATCCTTCAGAAATATTTTTAATACACTGATGTGGTGTTTAAGAATTATTTCTTAGTATAAACATTAATATGTTTTTAAAACAGCTGTGCTACTAAATGTTTTTATTTATTTATTTGTTGTTGTTGTATTATTTATTATATTTTATATTTATTTATTTTAAATTTTAAATCCAACTGAATAAGTATTACTTATATATTGTAAGTATTATTTATTATATTTTATATATTAAATTATTTCTTTTAAAAGCAGAGACAGGTATATATATATATATATATATATATATATATATATATATATATATATATATATAGTTATTAGTATTAATTTATCAGTATTTATTATTTATTTATTTATTTATTTTTATTTTAGCTTCATAATCCAAATGGAGTCTTTTTTATTATATTTTATATATTTAAATTATTTATTTTAATTTTAAAGCAGAGACGGGTACAAACTAATTGACTAACTTGATTTAATTTGCCATATAAAAGTGTAAAAAATCAGCAGATATATAAATATATTTAGTTATTGGTGTTATTTTTTCCAATTTTATTTATTCATTCATTTATTTATTTATAATATCAGCTTCAAAATCCAAATGAATAAGTCTTATTTATACATTTTAAGTATTATTTATTATATATTAAATTATTTATTTTAATTATAGAGCAGACACAGGCATTTAAATGGCTGTAAATTTTATTTATTTCAGCTTTAAGTATTACTTCTATATATTTAAGCATTATTTATTATATTTTATATATTAAATTTTTTATTTTAATTTTGGAGCAGACACATTTGGGTATATAAATGGCCAAAAATCTGCCAATATGTAAATATGTTTAATTAATAGTGTTCATTTTAGTTATGTATGTATTTATTTATTTGTTTGCTTGTTTGTTTGTTTGTTTTATCTTCAAAATCCAAATTAATAAGTAATAAGTATTACTTCTATATTTCAAGTATTATTTATTATATTTTATATATTAAAATATTTATTTTAATATTGGAGAAGGCACAGGTAAAAACTACTTAACTTAATTAATTGAATAAGGCATATAAATGACCAAAAATCAGCTGATATATTAATATATTTAATAAAAAATAAAAATATACACACAAACATGTATATATTTAAGAAATATGTGTAATATGTAAATGATATATAAATATGAATATATACATGCATATAAATATTTCTTAAATAACACAATTAATCGATGTGACAGAACATATGATGCATTTTGTTTCAGACTACACAGACAGAAACGCAAACAAACACAGAATCATTTCCTCTACTGATAAAATGTGAGGCTGTTTGAATGTAGGGTGTGTGTCTGAGAAAGTTGTGGGAAGAGAGTTCCACTTGTAGCGCATTTCACTTGGGGCCCGACTGCAAATGCGAGAGCGTCCGTTAGGACACTCATTCTGTGGACCTTTTCCTCGAGCAGAAAGCTCTCGACGTGACCCACATACTTACACAGGCTTCTTGAAAGAGTGCTGGAGCGAGGGAGAGAGAAAGGGAATGAGACAGTGGGCGGACGAGAGAGAAAGAGGAGGGAGAGAGAGTTGAGGGCTCAAGGCTGATGCAGCACCCTGCGGGCTCTTACAGATGGGAGAAAGGGGCTGAGGTCACTCAGGTGGGACACTTCTCTCTCTTTCCCCCTCTCAATTTCAGTTTTCAATTTCAACATGCTTTTTGGCATGATTGTTTTACACACAGGTGTCACTGAAGAATCGGTAAAAGAAGCAAGAACTATGACAGTTAATATTTATTTTTTTAAATAATAAAACTAGAAAAAAATATTTTAAATGTTTATTCAAAATAAAAACAGTAATAAAATGTATTATTAAATTATGATAATAGAAATGTAATAAGTTTTTCCATTTTCAGACTGCATTTTGGTTACTTAATTGTTGTGTGTTGATATATTTAATAAATAATATATGAATAAAATAAAATAGTAATGCAAAAAAATATATATAATAATTAATCTATAAAAAATATATATTGTGTGTGTGTGTGTGTGTGTGTGTGTGTGTGTGTGTGGCTGTTATTTTATTTTTTGTTATATTCTTTATTATATTACATATTTTCTTATTTCATTTTTTTTATTTGTATTATATTTATTACATAATATAATAAATAAACAATATAATAAAATACATGTTTATAGTTCAAATCAAAATAAATAAACAAATAATAACAAAAAATAAATAAAATGTATTTTTAAATTGTATTTTGATGGTTATACTGTAATTACCTGATGGTTATATTTATATTATAGTATTAAACAAATCAACACATAACCATCAAGTAGCCAAAATGCTATCTAAAAATGTGCTCTCACTTTTTTTTATTTTTAAAATGTAATTTTTTTAATTAAAAAACAACACATTTTTTCTGATATTGTTTCTTTATTATATAATTAATTATATTACATATTTTCTTATTTCATTGTTGTATTTTTTATATTTAAAACATAATATAATAAATAATTAATATAATACAATAAATGTTTATTTTACATAAAAATAAAAAGTATAAATAATATAAATAATAAATAAAATAAAATAATATAGTAGGAGTATTTCCGTTATAGTATTAAAAAAATCAACACATAACCATCAAGTAGCCAAAATGCAATCTAAAAATGTGCTGCTATTTTGTTTTATTTTTTTATTTTAATTTATTTTAAATTTGTTTTTATTTTTAGAACATTTTATTTTTTATTATATTATTCATTATAATATTACTTGTTTTTTTTATCGTATTTTTATTATATTTAAAACATAATATAAAATAATTAATATAATAAAATAAATGTTTGAAATAAAATCAAATAAAATAAAAATGTGTGAGTATCTCACTTATAATACCTACCCATTCATCTGTCCACACAATCAGTCAAAATCCATAGTCTCACATTTTTAGACCGTTTTGGCCACTTGATGGTTATACGTTGATTGTCAAAAGGTCACATTGTCATAGCAGTAACCAGACGGTCATTTGTGTAAGACTGTCCGCTCTCTCACTGTCTCTCTCTGTCTGGGTGGTGGCATGTCTGTAATTAACAGTCTAAGCTGGAAATGCTGTAGGAGTGTGGGACGTGAGGGAGGGTGGGTAAGGATTACATACACACCACACGGCCTCCCACCCTCCCTTTGTTTGTTCATTGGGACTCTCGGACGCCAAGGTGATCTATAAGCCACAATACGGCTCTCTGCAAAACAACGTCTTTTCCTGCACCTGACTGGCACGCAAGGAAGTTGTCAGTCATAAAATATGGACTGATGGATTGTGGTTGAGTGGTGTGTTTAAATGCAATGTATTTTTATTCAGTGTACTGGGAGAGGTGAGCTATATTTATTTAAACCAGTAAGTTTATGAATGAATTGAACTATAACCGAGTCTTAAGAGTCTTTTTGTGAATTGGACTACACTGCTCGGTGACTCATATGTTGATTCGGTAACCACTTTGACCGATTCACTGAGCTCATTCCCTAAAGAATTTGTCAGACTGATTCAAACTAGAGGATGGATACCCGAGCCGAGCCCGACGGTACCCGACGGAACCCGACGGGTCGGGCCGGGTTCGGACAGATATTTAGAAAGGATGCTCGGGTTCGGGTCGGCCTCGGTCAGCTCAGCGCGATAGTGCGCCCGTGTTATAACGGCGCTTTTTGCCCAGTGTGCACTGATGCTCTCATCTGTTGACATTTCCGTACGCTTTTTTTACAGTTGCTTAATAAAAGCGGGCTTTCCACACAAAAAAGTGCATGTGTCATTAGTATGTGTTACGACCCTTGGTGTTCTAGGGGTATACGGGTCGCACACTTAAATTTGTAAGACATTGGCAAGTTGAATTCCCAGCACTGATTGCAACCAAAGTGATGACAAACTAAATACTTTATCAACAACATGTGTTTA
The DNA here is from genome assembly GCF_049309525.1 of Garra rufa. Classification (NCBI taxonomy): domain Eukaryota; kingdom Metazoa; phylum Chordata; class Actinopteri; order Cypriniformes; family Cyprinidae; genus Garra; species Garra rufa. The sequence continues at coordinate 36,650,407 of NC_133371.1, forward strand.
TTTACATAAAGTACAAGAGAAGTGGTATTAAGTGGAATATTTACAGGTGAAAATAATTGTTTAAAGTCAGGCACTAATAGAAAGACTGGCTATTGGTGCGGCTGAAAATAAACCAAAAAAACCCAGCCTAACTAATCACAGTTTTCCCCCCCATCTAGTCTGATCTAAAAATAAAAAGGGGAAAAAATAAATCTAATGAGCAGAAACACCCTAACTGGCTACACTATCTAAATCAAAAGGGATACATAGGGTGGCACGCACCATCTTACCTAGTGTATCTCTAGACAGCAAGTTACCTACATGTTGATATGTATACCACGTGGCTTACTTCCCTACACCAGTCTCTCAGTCATGAATATCACCAACAAGTTGACTGACAAAAACAAAGTGTAGCCAGAACAAAGTGAGTCTCAAGACTAACTCTAATTCCTGAAATGGCTTCTTAAAAGCCAGCTGGAAAATGGGGATTGGTTGAGGACGGTGCACTGAAACAGAATATCCTCAAATCAGAAGAATGGAGTAACAGGATTGGATGAAGTGTTGAGATGTGCAGCAACCAATCAGAAGAATGGAGTGATGGGATTGGATGAAGTACTGAGATGTGCAGCAACCAATGAAGAGAATGGAATGACGGGATTGGTTGACATAATGGAACATGAGCCAACCAATCAGGAGCAGCAAGCAATGGAACCACTAAGGACCTGAAATAAAGAAAAAAAGAGCAACAGACAAAACAACCACCTAATAACTTTCTGGAATGTAACACCCCCTCCCTTAAGAACAAACATTTTTTAAACATGTTTGTAAAACAAAACAAAATCAAGATGACATGAAACAATAACTGACACAATTGTGTTCAAATAGTAAGTAAAAAAAAAAAAAACTTACATGTCAGTTCGAGACAAGGTGTCAGCTACAATGTTGTCTGTTCCTTTCTTATGCTGAATCTCTAGATTATAGTTTTGTACAATCAGAGACCAGCGCATCAGCCTCTGGTTCTGATTATACATTCTTGACAGGAAAACAAGTGGGTTATGGTCAGTATAGACGACAACAGGGAGCGAACTAGAACCCACATACACTTCAAAATTTTGAAGTGCCATAAGTAATGCAAGAGCCTCCTTTTCGATAGTGGAGTAATTCAATTGGTGCTTATCAAATTTGCGGGAAAAATAACAAATCGGGTGGTCAATTCCATCTGCATCCTCCTGCAATAGGACTGCCCCAGCCCCCACAGCACTAGCATCAACCTCCAACTTAAATGGGCGATCAAAATTTGGTGTTGCGAGTACCGGAGCGCTGCACAGCAGTGCTTTCACACTGTCGAATGCATGTTGGCATTCCAAAGACCACTTAAACTGTTGCGAGGGACTCAACAAACTTGTAAGAGGACTTGCAACACTTGAAAAGTTTCTACAAAATCCACGATAATATCCGGCCATCCCTAAGAATCGCCTCAACTGACGCCGGGTAGTAGGAACAGGAAAATCTGAGATGGCTGAAACTTTAGCAGCAACTGGACGGACTTGTCCCTGCCCAACCTGGATCGCACGGCCTTTCAGTCACACCGAGTGGATTCGATTCGTCTGGAGCTACACTATCCACAGCAAAAATCCCCAATTCGACCAACCGATCATAAATAACTTGCTTAATTTCTCTTTTAAGATTTTGCTTGTTCACTAGAATCTGAAAATGTTCAGCAATTTGAATTAAATCGTCTTTGCGACATTTATCAAATTCCCCAAGAGTTGGGTTCTGAATAAACGAGTCCAAATTAAATGACGCCATACCTGATCCAAAACCAACATACAGAACTAGTTCGCCTTAAGCAATAGACAACGTCCACTACAAATGAAATCACTTTGCCAACCGTGCTGAGCACAACGATACCAATGTCCACAGAAATAAAAAAGAAATCGGGACCTTTAGTATCCCGGACGAGCCCCCAAAAATGTTACGACCCTTGGTGTTCTAGGGGTATACGGGTCGCACACTTAAATTTGTAAGACATTGGCAAGTTGAATTCCCAGCACTGATTGCAACCAAAGTGATGACAAACTAAATACTTTATCAACAACATGTGTTTATTTACATAAAGTACAAGAGAAGTGGTATTAAGTGGAATATTTACAGGTGAAAATAATTGTTTAAAGTCAGGCACTAATAGAAAGACTGGCTATTGGTGCGGCTGAAAATAAACCAAAAAAACCCAGCCTAACTAATCACAGTTTTCCCCCCCATCTAGTCTGATCTAAAAATAAAAAGGGGAAAAAATAAATCTAATGAGCAGAAACACCCTAACTGGCTACACTATCTAAATCAAAAGGGATACATAGGGTGGCACGCACCATCTTACCTAGTGTATCTCTAGACAGCAAGTTACCTACATGTTGATATGTATACCACGTGGCTTACTTCCCTACACCAGTCTCTCAGTCATGAATATCACCAACAAGTTGACTGACAAAAACAAAGTGTAGCCAGAACAAAGTGAGTCTCAAGACTAACTCTAATTCCTGAAATGGCTTCTTAAAAGCCAGCTGGAAAATGGGGATTGGTTGAGGACGGTGCACTGAAACAGAATATCCTCAAATCAGAAGAATGGAGTAACAGGATTGGATGAAGTGTTGAGATGTGCAGCAACCAATCAGAAGAATGGAGTGATGGGATTGGATGAAGTACTGAGATGTGCAGCAACCAATGAAGAGAATGGAATGACGGGATTGGTTGACATAATGGAACATGAGCCAACCAATCAGGAGCAGCAAGCAATGGAACCACTAAGGACCTGAAATAAAGAAAAAAAGAGCAACAGACAAAACAACCACCTAATAACTTTCTGGAATGTAACAGTATGAGTGAAAAAAGAGATTTTAACTGTGTCGGGCTGGGATCGGGCTCGGACATATATCTTAATGCTTGTCGGGCTCGGGTCGGGTTCGGTTACTGCTCTGTCGGACTCGGGCCGGGCTCGGACAGAAAAATGCGGCCCGATCCGCACTCTAATTCAAACATGTGGGTCTGTGAGTCGATTTGTTTGTGAAGTGGACTACACTGCTCATTGAGTCACTTGTTGATTCAGTAACCACATTGACTAATTCACAGAATTAATTTACTAAAGTACTTTTCGGAATTATTAAAATTGGTGATTCGATTCACAATAACTAAGTCATAAGAGTCATTTGTTTGTGAATTGGAATACACTGCTCAGTGAGTCACTTGTTGATTCAATAACTGATTCACTGAGTTCATTCACTAAAGTATTCATCAGACTTATTTAAATCAGTGAGTTTATGAGTGAATTAAGCTACATTGCTCAGTAAGGTGGATGTTGATTCAGTAACTACTTTGACTGATTCACTGAGTTTATTCACTATAGTATTCATCAGATTTATTCAAACCAGTGAGTTTACGAGTGAATTGAACTACATTGCTCAGTGAGTCACAAGTTGATTCGGTAACCGCTTTGATTCACTGAGTTTATTCTCTACAGTATTGTCAGACTGATTTAAACTTGTGAGTCTCTGAGTCGATTCACAATAACAGAGTCATTTGTTTGTGAATTGGACTTCACTGCTCAGGAAGGCGGATGTTGATTCAGTAACTGCTTTGACTTATTCACTTTGTTCATTCATTATTCATTATATTTGTTTGTGAATTGGACTACACTGCTCAGTGACTCACATGTTGATTCTATAACCACTTTAACCGATTCACTGAGTTCATTTACTAAAGTATTCATCAGACTTATTCAAACCAGTGAGTTTGAGTGAATTCAGTAACTGCTTAGACCGAATTCACTACGTATTTATCAGACTGAGACAAACTCGTGAGACTGTGAGTTGATTCACAGTAACCAAGTCATAAGAGTCATTTGTTTGTGAATTGAACTGCATTGCTTAGTAAGGTGAATGTTGACTCAGTAACTGCATTGACCGAGTTCATTCATTAAAGTATTTGTCAGACTGAGTCAAACCGTTGAATCGGTGAGTCAATTTGTTTGTGAATTTGACTACACTGAATCACTGAGTCACATGTTGATTCAGTAACCACTTTGACTGATTCACTGACTTCACTCACTAAAGATTAAAATTGGTGAATCGATTTACAATAACCGGGTCAAAGGAGTCCTTTATTATTGAATCAGACTACACTGCTTTCGTAGATTGGGATAACAACTAGTTATCTTTCATTACTTTAAATCCAGTTCAGACTTCAAACTAGCATTCATGACATGCATAAAATAATACATCTTAGTTAACATAATATAGCAGAAAAGTCCTCATGTTTCTGTACCATGCAAGATGAGAATGAGCTCTCCCAAATGTGTCCATAACAGCGAAATGTACAGAGACAGGGTCATCACTATACTTTTTTCCCCTTCACTCTCTCTCATTCTCTGCTTTCTGTCTTGGGAATGCTAATGATTGAAGAAAAGGGAGTTGAGAGAGTGACAGCGTCGTCAGCGATTTCCTCTCCATTTTGAGGAGAGCGGGAGAGAGGTTCACAGGGCCTTGAAATGAAAGAGCACTCCCACAAAACGAGCACAATAAAAGGGAGGACTATTTCCAAGGTTGTTTTAGTAAGTTGTGGAGAGATGACCCCACACTCAGACTCCGTGGAGATGAAATCTAAACAGCTCCCCCTGCCTCCCTCATTCTCTTGTTCTCACACTCCTGGACTGTTTGTTTTGTCTCCGTCATTTACCTCCCTTCTCTGTCTTTGTCTGCGCCGCTCATTCTGTCACGCCAACTCTTATTTTCCTTCTTCGTCCTTCTTTTCGCTCTCTCGCTCCATCTCTCTGTGCCTCGCTGCCAGTCGCAGGTGTGCGGTAGATGTCTATGTGCCCCCCTCGGTGAGCCTACCTCACGCAATGTTTATTAAAATGGCACGGCGGGAACTTTCGCTGCTTCTGCTGCTTTAGTGCTCTGTGATGACATGAATATTAAAATTGATTGCGAGTGAGTGCGGCCAGTCAGCGGGCGCTCGGAGGATCAAGGTTTTGTCATATGAAGGAGGGGAAAAGAATGATGCTGACTATTGGAAAACTATAAATAACTGGCATCTTCTCTAACAACTTTGAAAATCCCACTACATTTCTCGTTCCTATGTAGTCCTTCAAAATTATTATCATTGAGAATCATTTTTCTTCATTGCCCTTTTTATTGCTTTTATGGTCATATTAGTATTGATTATTGTGCTACCAGTATCACTTAAAATGCTCAGCTTCAGTGTGAATTATCTGAGACTCGATTCTGTCAGCCTATTGCAGCATTCGTGGTTTTGTTTTTGTATAACATCTAGTAATTGACCACTGTCACATGTTTCACTGGTATAGTTTCATGACTTGCGTTTCACTCTGTGGTCTCTTTCTTCTCACACACTATTTTATTTTATTATTTTATTTTATTTGAACAACATTCCTTTTTTATATATATTAACTTTTATTTTATTGTAACTGCATTCCTATTTTTTCTCTTCTTTTGTATTTCATTTTATTTTATTTTTTAAAAGATGTTCCTATTTTATTTTATTTTACATTTAATTTGATATTTTATTATAACTTCATTTGTATTTTATTTGAGCTATATTCCAATTTTTTAGTTAATTTTATATTTAATTTTATTTTAACTACATTCCTATTTAAATTTTTATGCTTAATTTTTTAAAATGCATTCCTGTTTCATTTATTATTTTATTCTATATTTAATTGATTTTTAACTACATTCCTATTTAATTGTATTATTTTTTTATTTTAGCTATATTCCTATTTTTTATTTTTAATGTTAAACCTAATTTTATATTTTATTTTGTTTTGAATTCATTCCTGTTTCATTTATTTTATTTTAGATTTATTTTTTTTACTTTAACTACATTAGTATTTCATTATAATATTATTTTGTTTATTTTAGCTATATTTTATTTTATTTTATCATTTTTTTAATAACTTAATTTCTATTTTATTTATTTTAGATTTAATTTTGTTTTATTTTATTTTTACCACATTCCTATTTTATTTTATTTTTTATTTTATTTAATTTTAACTACATTAGTATATTATTTTATTTTACTTTAGCTACATTCCTTTTTTTCTTTACTTTAACTACATTCCTATTTTATTTTATTTTATTTTAGATTTAATTTAATTTTATATAACAACATTCTTTTTTTATTTGAACTATTTTCATATTTTATTTTATTTAATATTTCTTTATTTTTTGTTTTATATTAAATTTTATTTTATTTTATTGTAACTGCATTCCTATTTTCTTTTCTTTTATATATTAACTTTTCTTTTATTGTAACTAAATTCCTATTTTTTCTTTTCTTTTATATTTTCTTTTATTTTTTTAATAACATTCCTATTTTATATTATTTCATTTTATATTTTATTTTACATTTTATTATAACTACATTCCTATTATTATTTTTTTTATTTGACTTTAACTACATTAAATTTTTTATGCTTAATTTCTTTTTTATGCATTTCATTTATTATTTTATTCTATATTTAATTTTATATTAATTTTATATATATTTTTTTTAATTTACATTTTTACTATATTCCTTTTTTTGTTTTATTTGTTGTGTTTTTATTGTATATTAATAAAATACAATATACTACACACAAAAAATCCTATTTGTAAAAAAAAGAATGACAACATGTAGAGTTGTGAACTGCAATGAAAAGTAGTGCACTGTCTGTGTCTGTGCTTATGAGTGGTGGTCCATATTGAAGGTCAGCTATGATCGATGCTTTTTGACATGCCCACACAGAATGATGTCAGAGCCTCAAATAGCAACTGAGTGAGCATGTGCTTATGTGTGTGCATGACTGAGGACTTCAGAAGAAGTGTAATTCCTCCGTTTGCAACCAAAGAAGCACTCTTTCACTGTGTGCGATGACCTTTGCCTGACCTCATATCCACAAAACCATTTACCCCAGAGCAACCCGGTGATTATTTGCACACTGCAGTGGCTCCGATGGGTGGGAAGACCTTCGGAAAGCAGCACGTGTTGCTCCGGTGCTTGTTTGCACGACGCCGAGTACCATTGTGTACCAGAAGTGACTCCCGCAGCGTGAGAGCATCGGGCTTGCCATGCAAATATCAACAGCAGGAACGGATGTTTGCACTTGTGTGCATAATGTCACCCTCGCATACATGTAAGCTGCGCAATGACACGCATGCAAACACAAACACACCTGCGGGGTCACAGCCTGGTGCAAAATTAACCACGAATGAACTCTTCGAAGCACATCTGCATGTATGGGAGCTCATGTTTCCTGGAACAGGGCTGTGAATTTCTCACCACAGATTTTTGCATTACGAGCAGGCGTTTTATACGCGAGAGAATGAGGACCATGTTTAGTGGCGTGCGTGTTTGTGTTTATCACACCCGCTAAAAGTCCTGCATCAGCAGCTGCTGGTCTGTTTTGCATATGGCATTGGAAGAAGGGAGAGAAAAGATTGAAGTGGGATATGCATTTGCATACGTGGCGGCCGTAATGCGTCCTCTGTGTCACTGAGATGCTTTGGGCTGGTAGCGCTGTGGCTTATTTGAATGATATGGAGCAGGCGGACCGGCAGGCGCAAGGCTGTATGCAATGACATCAGAAGAGTGATGTCATGCTGCACACACCTTGCATGAGAGCCAATGGGAGAATTAACTGCCAAGCTGAGTCTTTTCCTGCCCATTGTGGCGCCTGTTAGAAGTATTTTGTTTTTGGACCAGATGTTGTGATCTCTTCTTTGGGACAATTGAAATATGAAAATAGAGGACTAAAATGGATGTGGAATTCAATACAATTTCAGTGGTTCATATTGAAATCTTTGACTTTTACTTGCAGGATTGATAGGAATCAGTGACGTTTGTATTTCATGATGAATGTTATCATTTTTTTTTTTTTTTTTAGATATTACATTTTATCTTTGATTAATTGTATATGCTTAATTTCTCTAATTTTGCTTTTAGATTACCTTTGTTGACATTTAGATCAAGTTGATCTCTACAACGCTAATTATGTAATAACACTGACTAATGTAAACTTTAGTAAATCTCTAAATAAATATAAATGTTTCATACTGTACATTATAATGTGTGATGCCTCAATTCAGTTGTTTTTATTTTTATTTTTTTTAATTTTTTGCATTTATTTATAATATGGAACCTTAATATTTAGCATTTATTAGTTATTGGTCATAACATGAAAATTGTTGATTGTTGATTAACAGAGTATTTCCATTTATTCACATTGCTCTCTGTTGAGATAATAAAAAGATTTTTGTATCTTATATGCATTAATAAATTAAATTTCTTTTATATATTTTCATTATTAATATATTAAGCACAGTTTGCTATGTGCTTTTGACATTATTTTTTATTTTTTATTTTAATTTTCTAAATAGTTCAAATTTGCTTTTAAGTAGGTATTATTTTTGGGAAAATTAACTATTTATGAACTTCTTAAAATATTTATATTAATAATATATAAAATAAATATAAATACTTTTTTCTAAAAATAATTTTTAATAATTTTTTTATTCAATTTATGTGCTGTTGTCATTTTTTAATTATTAGTATTATTTTTAACTTTTCTGAATGGTTGCAATTTGTTTTT